>NW_024962268.1:5463914-5744577 GCF_019238085.1 Lagopus leucura | reverse complement strand
AGCAAAGTTAACCTGCCAGAGGCTCAGGTTCTGCAAACAAGCAAAGTTAACCTGCCGGAGGCTCAGGTTCTGCAAACAAGCAAAGTTAACCTGCCAGAGGCTCAGGTTCTGCAAACAAGCAAGAGTTCTCCCAGTCCACCAGTCATCCCTATGGCTGCAGAAGTGGTGGCAGAGAAAAAAACTTCTAGTCCAGCTGCTAAAGTCAGCATTTCTATTACTGAAGCTGTTCAGAAGAAGGACAACTTTCCTTCAAAGGAAGACAGTTCAGTGGAGGTGAAGTCCTGTGTTACTCAAAGTCAGAGTGTTAAAAGTGCCCTAACATACTCTAAGCTTTCTACTAACCAAAGCACTCCTGAAAAACCTCTGAACAAAGAGAAGCACGTACAAAAGGAGTTGCCTGGCAGACAGCCAGCAGCCCAGAGAAATTGTGAGCCTATCTCTGCAAAGGTGGAGGTGATCAGGGAGTCAACTTTGAAGGTATCTGTCTCAGATATCCTGACAACAAACTACTCCAAAGGCAGTGAAAAGAATTCTGCTGATCTTGCCATTCCACCTCAAATGCAAGGGAATTTGCAGGCAGCTGGTCCAAGGGCACACCCTAAGGATGGCAGAGATTCAGTAAAACAGCTAAGCAAGGAAGATGCTGTTGTTGCTAGCAGTTTTCTGGAAAGGGACATAACCAAGCAGAAAGTTCTCAGTGAGTCTAAGAAAATTATTGTAGAGTCAAAGAGTGAAAATCTATCCAAACCCTCAGTAGAATGTGATCCTAGAACTGAGAAGACTGCATTGGTGTCCTCTGTGCAGAAGGATAAAACCAAAGATTTGGGAAAGAAAGATCAGAAACAGGTCCCTGACATAAGGCTTCCAGCCACTGAGAGAGAGCAGTCCAGCCAAGTTCCTCAGCAGCAACCTAGTGCTCCAGTGTCCCCTGCTGTGAGAGATGCTGTAAGCAAACGCTGTGCTGTAGATGTTCACACAGATATTCAAGATCACATGAAGCCTCCTACCACTGGTGTGGAAAGCAGTACTAATAAACTCAGGCCCGTCTCTGATATGAGTTCCTCTAAGTCTAAGCACTTGGATAAACAGACATTTTCACAGAAACCATGCACTCCAAACACAAAAGAAAAAGAAACAATTGTTCAGATGTCTGCGAGCTCCCGGAAGGATGGTAAACATGCTGGTAAAAATGTGCCAGATTCCTCTTTTTTTGTATTGGGTTCTTTAAGAAAAATGAACAGTGAGCATACTAAATTTGAAAGGCCTGTGATTTCAGAGCATGGACTTGTATCCACTCTTCAAGTGAGCAGTATCACTCCTGATACAAAACCCAAATCATCTACTGTTGACTCAGGACCAACAGGCCCTGAGATTTCTAAGCAAATGCAAAAGCAAGAGCCAGCAGGCTTTGGGGATTCTGCTGATCAAAAGCTGTTTCACTTCAGCGAGAAACAAACTGTTTCTCCAAAGTTTTCCACTGTGAAAGACTGTCTCTTGCTGAACAAACAGGCAGACAGAAGCCTTAATAATCAGACAGCCTCTCCAGATAAAAGACCTGAAGGAAAAATATGCACCGATGCACTTTACGTTCAACATGACAATGGGAAAATGGAGCCTACCCTTTGCCTCACAAACTGTGATGTTAGAGCAAAAGGATCAGAAAAATCAACCTCAACTAGCAAATGCTCTCCAGATTCAAAAGGGAAGGGACAGATCAATCAAAAACAGCCTGAGAATGCAAGCAAACAAATTGCAATAAAACATATGCCAGCTGCCAGTGGGCAGAGTTCTTACCATGTGGCTTCTGTACCAGGAAAGCCACCGGCTTGTTCAGCCAATTTCTCTGAATGTAGACAAGAAGTATCTGCTTTGTCTTTGGCAAAGAGTGATGAATCTTCAGCAAAAATTAAAGTAGGCTCACTTGAGCTTCCTTCATTCAACTACAAGGAACAAGTTAAGAAAAGCACCTCTTCCACAGGAAATTCTAAGACAGAAATCACTAAAAGTGTGTCAATGATAACCTTGCACAGTGCTGCTGTTGTAGAAGCCCACCACTCTGCTTCAAACCTTGGAGGGAAACCTGGAAGTCAAGAAAAGTCTTCTGTTAATACTGTGGATGTAAAAGGAAAAGATGCTGCTCAGGCTCAGCAGTCTGCTTCAAGAAAACAAAATGTTGGTAAAGATTTAACTAGGTCAGTAACCACACCTGATCGTCCAAACGCACTTTCTAATGATAAAGACTCAGTCCGGCAGCGTCGAGGGAAAGAAGCTTTACGAAGCAACCCTTACAAAAAATTCTGTTGACTCTAATATGTGGCAAATAAAAATTCAACACTAACAGAAACAAAAACAATATATTTTGACTGTCTTGAAACCAGCACTGTGTAGTGTCTTTATGTGGCAAAGCTTTCATGTCACTGAAGAGGATGGGGATATATAGAGAAAGGACTTTTTACAAAATGCCTTCTCGATTGTAACCGGTAAAACTGTTACCATATAGTATTTGTACAAATATTCATTTACAGCTGGAAGCTGTAGAAGAAATAATTTCCTCTGTAAATACCTAGCATTGTGTTTGGGGATTGAATGTAGCATATATATGTTGCTGCTGATTGCATTGTTTACTCTCCCCTTTTTAAAAAATAGTTGCTTTGCCATTTATTTGCCATAAATATGAAAGTAAATTACTAAAAATGAGACATGGCACAGACATGCACAAGCGTTGTCTGACAGGAGGGCAAAAATCTACTTTACTTACAAAAAAAAGTCCTAGCTAGAGTAAAAAATGGAAGGAAGAAATAAGTATGGTAACTTACCGTGAGTTTTTACATGTATTTTTAGTAATCACATTTGGATAGTACTATCTGGCTACCTGCTTCGCCACACCTAACACAAGATGAAACTGCATCTGCCAGTGGCACGAAGCCTGTCTTATAGAGTGGGGTGTGATTAAAGCGAAGGGAGGACTGCTTGGCTATCACAGAGTCTCTGGAAGACTCGTGTTCTCAGTTGGAATGGTAGTTGTGGTCTTTTCTGAGGGTCGCAGGATACACTCTGAGCAGATAAGGATGAGACTCTGAAGCACATGCTGTGTCCTTGGTTTCTGCTGCAATCCTCTCTTTGTTTCCGTGAGCTAGTTTTAAATTCGGGCCCTTACAGTTTGAGGCACAAGTTACAAGTACATGACTTCCAGGACTATTGTGTTCATCCCTAGTTTTTTTTAATTAATTTAGAGAATACGTTTTATCATAGCATATAGGTCTGCATAATTAGCTGTAGCTTTTTTTTCTATTTTATGGCTATTAAGGTAAAAAGGAAAGAAAAAAAAAAAGCAATTCCATTGTCATAAAAAATTTTAGGACATCAGATACATTTTAATGCATAGCTGGGGCCTTATGTTGTAGACTTTAACTTGCTTTTTTTTAGCAAGTAATTCTTGATCTCATGTTCATTTCTAAATGCATTGAGTAGCTCCATACATTTCATAACATAATCTTTTTATTTATATGCAAAAAAAAGTAAATGTAATTATAAAAGAAACATTGTGTAACAAATGAACCTGTTGGAGCTATTTGGTGCTAGACTGTGACTGTCCTTTTACTTTTGCTAAGCCTTATTTAAATTTTGTATACTGTGGAACATGTAGATTTTGATCATTTTAGTGTGGAGGTATTCAGTTTTGAAGGATGAAAGATAGAATTTGAAACATGTGCAAGAGCACTACAGAATATGCTTGTTGATGCGTGTTTTTAAGTGTTTGGGATCAACAGTGGGGGTTTGCTTATTTCTGTTCATGTAGCTAAACTAGAGCTAGGCCCCTAGCTGTTTCGTTGAGGCTTACAGATTGTCTTTCTGTCTCAAAAGCTAGAAACTTGTTCTTAAAAGCACAGTATAATCTTGACTTAGAGGTTTGTGTGACAACTGACAGTGTGCAGAATTCATTTCCTCCTGGGAGACGCTTTATTACACTAGTTAAGTTGGATTACAGCAGACTTGCTATGGAAAGACGAAATCACAAACTACAGCGTGATTTTTTTTTATGATGCACCAGAATATTCGTGCTGCCTTTTATGCATTCACAGAGGAGCTGGTTAGCAATGGGTAGTAATTTTGAGCAGCTTTGAAGAGAAAATGGTCTCAACATTTACAGTTCACCTGTGCTTTGGCAATTAATACAAACGAATGCTAATGCACTTCGATATAACATTTCTGTCTGGGAGGTATTTCCTAGTTTACAGTCTTCTGCATTTTTAAACTATCCTCTTGTTTCCTTTAAAGCACATCTAGTTATTTGTTTACAGTGTAACTTTATGTATATTTTGTATAGCTCATTATAACTTCTGACAAATAAGTTTGCATTTTGGAAGTGTAACAGTGCGTAAGCTTGTGTTTATGTAGTACTGTTTGTTGGTGCTTACCTATCAGTGAGCTGTTAGAGATCCTCCTACCTGTGTGCTGCTTGGGTCAGTCTTTTTGTGATTGTAGTTCTGGTGTGCTCCTTTGTAGACTTCCTGCTGTAGATTGCTCAGCTTCAAAAAAAGTAAAAAAAAAAAAAAAAAAGAAAAAAGAAAAAGAAAAAAAAGTGAAAGAGAGAGAGAAAACAAAGACTAAAAAAAAAAAAAAGAAAAAAAAAGTTAGGGTCTGTGCAATAAAGTGTTTGCAGTCTTATTTTCTCTGAGAAACTCCTTATGGATGTCATAATTGTTGTACATTGAACACAATTATTTATACTTATGCAGTTGCATAACATTGAAATAAAAATTCAGCATGAAACACTGTTTTGTTGGTACTTTCCCTTGAACTGTTTTCACTCCTGTAACTTTAACTTCAGGCACTTCCCTGTTGTCCTTGTGGGTGGATGGTCTTTTTTTTTTTTTCTGAGGCCAACTCAGTGCACTGCAAGCACATAAGCAAAGAAGACTTTGAGTACTTCAGCCTTTTTCTTATCTTTGATGGCAGTGTTGCCCTCTGTATTTAATAAAAGATGGAGATTCTCTTTGGCCCCCCTTTTGCTGTTAATGCATTAGTAAAAACATTTTTTTTTATCTTTTACAGTGGTGGCCAGATACTGTACTTCCACCTAATTTTCTCTCTGCATAACCTAGCAATATCCCTGTACTCTTCCCAGGTTGTCTGCCTCTTATTTCAAGGTGGTAAACGCTCTTTTTCCCCCGAGCCTTAGCGATAGCTCCCTGTTCAGCCAGTCTGGTCTTTCTGTCAGCCCATCTTACAACATATAGGGATGCATTTTTAAGATATCCTGCATCTTTAAGATATCCTTCTACAAGAATATCCAGCCTTTCTGACACCTTCTGCCTTCGAGACTATCTCCCAAGGAACTCCCCCAACCAACGTCCTAATCAGCCCAAAGTCTGCCCTGCAGAAGTCCAAAGTAGTGGGTTTACTCACCCATCTTACACACAAACACATTCACCGTTTCGCCTTTCCAGTCAGCTTCAAGTTCTAACTGACAAGTCCAGAAGTGAGGCTAACCCATGATGCTGGGTAGTATTTCAGAAACAGGCAAAGCTTAACTCCCCTCTTTCCAGCTGAGCGACGTAATCAGAAAGTGAATACCAGCTCAACATGTAGTTTTCTCTTTAAGTCACTGATATTTGCAGATCTGCAGTCCATTCCTGCAGTGTTTTTTTTAGCATCTATTCCAGGCTATGAACCACACCATGCTCTATTCACTCCACTATTTGTCTATTGCTTTCTTGAACCCAGAAATGCAGGAGGGAAATATCTGAAGCGGTAGGCCTCTCCTGAGGAGAGCCCAGGCTGGTATTCATGCTGGATTGTCAGCGCAATTATTGGTGTGACTTGTTTAACCAGTCCAATTTACAGAAGACAGGAAAAGCTGCCTTGAGTCCTGGGCTGCCTGGCTCTCCGTAGAGGCTGGGTTGTCCTCTGACAGCAGCCTGGTTTGGGTCAGTCTTTCAGGAAGTGCCTGCCTGTGGGGCTGGCAGCAAGTCAGCATTAGCGGGGAATGCCGTAAACAACACAGAGCTGTGAGAAGAGGCCTGCTGTTGCCCAGGATGTGCAAGTGTCCATGGGAAGATGTGTTTAAGATTTCAGAGGAATGCTTTTGGGACTGGAGCTGAAACTGAGTTTGTTGTTCCCAGTGCGAGTGTTCAAAGTGAGCTCCGCTTCCACCTCTCTGGGTGACCGCAGCATCTGGCCAAATGCAATTTGGAGCCTTGCTGTGGTCAAAGCGAGGCCACACATGGCTGTGCCTGGGGAGAGTTGTCAGGCCATGCCTGTGCACTGCCATGGGACGGACAGTAAAGCTAAGGAGTGCTAAAGGTAATGTTATGAGATAGGCTTAGTGAGCAGACATGGCAGCTGCTGCCGCTTGGCCAAACGCACGTACTTTTACAATCAGAATTTAAAGAGAAGCATGATACAGGACGGTAGGTCTGCCCTGCCAGAGTCATCTTGAGACTATGAATGTTGCTCCAGTCCACCACAGAAATTCGTGTTTTTTGTTTTAATTGAGCAACATACAGTACTGCCAACAAAAAACGCTGTTCTTCAAGTGCATCTGATTGGGAGTGAGAAGGGTGAGAGACCTGTTGTTCTATTGGGGGTGATGTGAATTCTTTTATATATTTTTGTTATTATTTTCAAGAGAACTATGCTTTGTTCTTCAGCTCTTGGATCTCTCTTCTGTGGGTGCATTAGCCCTGTTAGCTGTGACAGCAGTGCTAGCATGCGAGATGAACTGGGGATTATCCTTAAAAGAAGTTAATTCATGTTAAAAACTCAGGTCACAATTTATTTTCCAGGTCCCATAGAAGATATTTTATTCTTTTTCTAAAAAATATAATGAAAATAGAGTATTACAATGGTTACATGAAATGCAGGCCACAAGCAAAAGCGGTAAATTGTCTTACACTCTAATCCCCTTGCTGTACAACTGTTTGCACTGTGTGCTCACAATAAACTCAGATTTGCTGATAATTTTGCTTGAAATAATGAGCACCCCAAATAGAGATGGCGACACAGCACAAAACAACTAGGACAGCTGCAATGATTCCTGCAGTGCTGATCCCACATGAGAGTGAGATTGTGGCTAACAGAGCCCCAGCTAGCAATTTGGGTTCAGAACATGTTGTTCCTTCGGAGTCTTCAATTTTATCCAGATGCTGCCTGTACCAGGTGATGAAACCAATATTGGAACAGGTGCATTCCAAGGGGTTGTAGCTCAGATTGATTACACTGCGGCCAGGCAGGGATTCTAGCTGGTCACGTGGTATAATCTGGATCCTGTTGTAGGCAAAGTTGAGGTAGATGCTCTTGAGTTTTGAAAATACACCTGTGCTAAGTGCAGTAAACTTGTTGTGGCTCAAATCAACGTGCCGTAACTTCCCAAGGCTGTGGAAGGCTTGGTTATTCACTGCTGTCAGTTCACAGGATGATAAAATTAGCACCTCTAAATTGGATAGCTGTTGAAACACTTTGTCGTCGGCCATGATCCCTGACTCGAAAGTGTTTTGACTAAGGTCCAAGAGCACGAGTTTTTCCAGGCCCTGAAAGAGATGTTGAATGCTGGTATTAATGAAGGAAGAGGAAAGGTTCAGGACTTGCAAGAGATGAAGATTCTGGAAGGGCCCCTGTGAAGTGCCAATGTGAAGATGAGTGAAAGCTATGTCCAGCAACTCCAGGCTTGTACCCTCCTTGAAAAACATATCTTGGATATGGAGCTTTGTGTTGTGACTCAAATTTAGGTACTGAAGGCTACTCAAGCCACTTAGTGCTTTGCTGCAGCAGTCGAGGCTTTCAACATGACTGTGACTTAAATCAAGATGCCGGAGCTCTGCCAGACCTTCCAAACAGCCAGAGCCCAGCTGCAGTGCCTGCAGGTTCCCTTTGATTTGGAGATGGGTGAGGGATGGGAAGGTGGCAGAGCTGATGTTGCAGAGGTGCTGGAAGGAGTTGATGTTGAGAACTAACTCCCTGAGTGAACTCATCCCACTGATTCCAGGTGGTAAAGCACTGATGTGGGTGTGGGTTAGGTCCAACTTTCGGAGCCTTGTCATACAGTGAAACGTGGCAGCATTTAGGTTTTCGAAATGCTGTAGTTGCAGGTAGAGATCCTTGACAGAAATGTTGCAAAGGCCTTCTAAAACACCTGGAGTTATGTCAGGCTTCTTCTCCACATCACTGAATGTTCCTAGCCAAAGGGTCTGGGTAGTGGAGTTCCGTATTCCTGCAAGGATCCCAGGGATGTCAGCACAGCCCCCGAAGTCCAAGCTGTAGAAGTGGGATTGGAGTGCTCCAGGTTCAATGTGTAAAATGTCATTGCCTTTAAATATTAGAGTCATATTACTGGTCTTCTGCAAAATGCTGACATCTTCTGCTGTGATTACTCTTATATGGTTCATTTGAAAGTCAAGATGTTTGAGGTTTTTAGTTGGAAAGTTGGGAGGAAGCTGCAGTGAAGAGATGTGGTTGCTGCCCAAGATGAGGGTGTCCAACCTGTCCAGATTTGTCATTGGAATAAAGGATATCATGCTTATTCCTGTCTGTGTCAATACAAGCTCCCTCAGGGACTGAGGACCAGCAAATGCTGTGTCAGATAGGAACATGAGTAGATTTCCAGTCAGCACAATGGTCTGCAACCGCCTGTTGTTGTGAAAGGCATTTTCATACACCCAGTTGATCTGACACCTTGAAAGGGCAATAGAAACCAGCATTACTGGCTGTACTGTAAAGCCCTCACTTAATAAGTGATATCTTAGGCTGCATAACATGTGTGTAAAGTCATGACCAATTGTCTGCAGTGGGATACAAGTGTCCTTCCTTTTCAGTGATGCTTGCCTGGTATTTGTAAGCTCCCATTTAAGTGTAGCAACCTAAGTAGGAATCTGCACTGCAGTGTAATGAAATGAAAATCTCTTGTTGGTAGAAAATGTTGGGCACTTACAAAGACCAAACTTGTCTTTCCCTGGACTTTAGGGAAGAATGTTTTTAGAAAAAGTACACGCACACACACACACTCAAAAAGGCAACAACAACAAAACCAAAACAAACAAACAAACAAAAAACAAAACCCAAAACACCTGTTCTAATGACTCTACTGGTATTGGCAACAGTATATATGGAAAATACACATTTCACCACTGCCTAGCAGATGACTGTTACTGAAGGAGAAGCCTGGATGTTGCTCAAGAAGATCAATCTGCTTAGCAAAATAATTCAGCAGTCACCTGTAAGTGCAGCTGGTAGCTTCCCCGTGAAGGCAGGGGAGCTGCTGTTGGCAGAAGCTGCCAGCTAAGGGGAAGAGTGGGGGAGCGGAGGCTGACCAAGGTGATGCGTAGAAGTGAGAATGCTCTCCCATACCTCGTCAGGTCCAAGTAGAGTAGAGATTCCAGCCCAGAGAAGGTTGAGTTCTGGAGGGATGGGAGCATGTTGAAGCTGAAGTCAAGGATTTCTGTTGTGACAGGTAGACTTCCAGGAATCTCCCTCAGTCCTAAACCTTCACAGCTATAGCTTTTATTCACTGTGATCTGAGGAGAACATTACAGTGGAAATCCAAGAGGTATGTACTGTTAATGTAAACTGGAAACTACCCCACTTTAAAAAATAAACAAATCTGAATTTAAAAATGTGGCAGTAGGACCCTGTAAAATACCAGCACGGGCTTGAAATACACAAGAACTAGCATTCTGTGGAGTGAGCTTTCAAAACGAGTACCTCGCACCTTGTTCTAATTCAAAGTGTCTCATCTGTAGTACTTTCTTACCATAATTAACACATTTGAGAAGTGTTTACTGTTCTGGATACATCATTAATCCCTAAGAGCAGTAGTTTTTAAACAAGTAGCTTAAAGTTCTGTATTTCTAACAAAAGTTAGTCTTGGAGAAGTCTTACAGGAAATCTTGCAGGAAGGAAGTAGAAAAGAGCAGACCCCAGGAATGTTTCCAGAAGGAACAGGTCCAAATTATCTTGATTCCAGCTGTGGTTATGCAAGGGAAGAGCTAGACAGAAATCATACCTGATAGGCCAAGCCTTTAAAATTCCTATCAGGGCTTTTCAGTTTAAGCAAAAATGAAGCCGTCTGTGTGTGGAGAAGGGCATCCTGTGAACAACAGGGAGGCTCATTAAACAGGACTAGCCTGCCTTTGTCTGCTGCCCACTTGAGAGTGAGCAGCTGGAGCAGGGACTACTGCAGAACCCCACCCTGTAGTCTGAGGCTGGGCTAAAGGGCAACCTCCAAGGGGTCCTGCTGGTGCTGGCCATGCCCAGTGGGGCTGCAGGACAGGGGCAGGGTCACAGGGTCATTCATGCCTGCACCTCCCAGCTAAGGTCAGCCTTGTGTTGCCACATTCTTCCCACAAGCTGTCAGGCTGTCAGCAGCAGCATGCAGGGAGCCTTACAGGAGCATACAGTGCTGTGCATGCAGCCTGTCAGCGAGGAGGAGGAAATGACAGGTGTGTGCCCTGTGGATGTGGTAGAATCATGAGGCTCTGCTGGTGCCCTGGGAAGGGTGTGCAGCGGCCAAACCATGTCTCTGTGGCCTGGAAGCTGAAGAGGTGGTGAAGGCTGGAGCAGGGAGAATGAATCATAGAATCATAGAATCACAAGGTTGGAAAGGACTTACAAGATCACTTGGTCCAACCATCCTATTTGCATTACTGCCACAAGCCTCTAATCCATATATTGTAGCTCCTCACCCAGATGCCTCCTGAACACTGCCTAGGACGGCGATTCCACCACCTCCCTGGGCAGCCATTCCAGTGCCTGACCACTCTCTGAAAGAAGTTTTTCCTTATGTTTAATCTAAATCTCCCCTGGCACAACTTGTGGCCATTTCCTTTGATTCTGTTTGTTGCCTGGGAGAAAAGGCCAACCCCATCCTCATCACAGCCTGCCTTCAAGAAGTTGTAGAAGTCAATGAGGTCTCCCCTGAGCCTCCTCTTCTCCAGACTGAACAATCCCAGCTCCTTCAGCTACTCCTCATAAGGTTTGTGCTCCAGACCCCTCATCAGTTCCGCTGCCCTTCTCTGCACACGCTCCAGGGCCTCAATATCTTTCTTGTAGTGAGGGGCCCAAAACTGAACACAGTACTCGAGGTGCGGCCTCACCAGAGCTGAGCACAGGGGGATGATCACCTCCCTGCTCCTGCTGGCCACACCATTTCTAATGCAGGCCAGGATGCTGTTGGCCCTCTTGGCCACCTGGGAACACTGTCTGCTCACATTCAGCCGAGCATCAACCAACACCCCCAGGTCCCTTTCCTCTTCACACTCATCCAGCCACTTGTTCCCAAGCCTGTAGCACTGCATGGGGTTGTTGTGCCCAAAGTGCAAGACCTGGCACTTGGCCTTGTTGAACCTCATCCCATTCACCTCAGTCCAGCAATTCAGCCTGTCCAGACCCCTCTGAAGGGCTTCCCTACCCTCGGGCAGATTGATGCTACCTCCCAACTTGGTGTCCTCCGCAAACTTACTGAGGATACACTCAATCCCCTCATTTAGGTCATCAATAAAGATACCAAACAAATGGGCCCCAGTAATGACCCCTGGGGGATACCACTTGTAACAGGTCACCAGTTGGACTTTACTACTTGCTGAGCACAGCCCTCTAGCCAGTTCTTTACCCAGGGAAGAATACTGTGAGAAACCATTTCAAAGTCTTTGCTGAAGTCTAGGTACACTGTATTAACAAGCTTTCCCTCACCTACCACTCTGATCACTCAGTCATAGAGATGAGGTTGGTCAAGCACGATCTGCCTTTCATGAACCAGTGCTGGCTGGATCTGATCCCCTGGAATCCATGCATATGCTGTGTGATCTCACCCAAAATGATTTGCTTCACAACTTCCCCTGGTACAGAGGTCAGGTAGACAGGCCTGTAGCTCCCTGGATCATCCATATGGCCCTTCTTGTAGAGGTGAGTCACATCAGCAAGCCTCCAATCCTCTGGGATCTCTCCAGATAACCAGGATCACTGACAGATGGTGGAAAGCAGCTTGATACCTCTCTCAGCACCCTATGGTGGAGCCTGTCTGGTCAACTGACTTATGACAGTGCAGATAGAGGAGGAGCTCTCTGTCTCTATCTGAATCAATGGGAGTGTATTCTGCGTTCCATGCCAAATGGGATCCCAGATGATGTTCATGGCAGTCACAGTATGTACAGAGAGAATGGTTTCTTCCTCCCTTCTTGGTGCAGCCAACACAAGGAAAACCTTTGACACTGTCAGAGAGATGGAGCACCGGAACAGGCTGCCCAGAGAGGTTGTGGAGTCTCCTTCTGTGGAGATATTCAAGACCCACCTGGATGCCTTCCTGTGCAACCTACTGTAGGGAACCTGCTTTAGCAGGGGTTTGCAATAGATGATCTCCAGAGTTCCCCTCCAACCCCAACAATCCTCTGATTCTGTGACTCTGTAACACCTGTTCCTTAGGGGAGCCGGGGAGCATCAGGGGGAAGCTGGCCAGGACAGGAGGTTGGAGCAGCAGTGTGATGCTGGCCATGCCTCCATCAATCCTTGAAGCCCTGAGGCCTGCCTGGGGCCTGGTATGTGGGTAGAGATGGAGGTAAGAGACATACCCAAGCAGTGCTGGTATCTATGGAAACAGCAAAATGTAAACGTGGAAAACACAACACTTTCCATAGCAGCAGGTGACGCATGGAGCTGCCCACTGCAACACACAGTTTAGAGAGATAAAGAACACCTCGCTGTTGCTACAGAGATGAGCAATGCCTGTGTTCCACCATAATGCAGTGAGTTTGCTTCCTGCCCATGCTGCAGGGCAGACAGCAGGGCAAGGGGAGCCAGGGAGCAGCTGCCTCTGTGGCATCCCACTGTGCCACTCATGAACCTGTGTGAAGACTTCAGTAAGGGATTTGCTTCTGACCCCATCTGTGCAGGGAAAAGTGCTGTTGTCCATGGAGCTGTATACCTGAACCAACAAAATCTTTGCCTTCCCCCACCCTACCCATCTCCCACTTTAAAAATACAAAGTTAAAGCTTTGAAGACCAGCCTTTGCCTTGGCTCTGCGAAAACTCTCTGCTTTCTCACTGTCCTCCTGGGGCACAGCACTTCTGAGCAGCACACGAAGACATCTCTCTCACCCTGCACACCAGGTGCTGGCTGGCTGGAAAGCATTGCTCACAGGAGACACTGTATTGAACCCACCCTCCTTCTGGCTCAGCTGTCTGCTGAAGATCCCCTTGAGCACTGTGTCATCCTCCACTTCCTGGGAGACCTAGAGTGGTGCTGCAGCGTGGCTGCAAAGAGGAGGAGGAGAAGGGAAGGAAACAAGTGCCACCAGGCACATGTCCCAGCGTCCACTTATGGCTCTGACAGAAGCCCCCAGATGCGAGGAAACCTCTTGGTGACCTGAAGCTCTTGGGTGCCAGCAGATGAGCTCCGGTCAGATCCTGCCACCAACACACACAGTCTCTGTCCTGGCAGAGACCAGTGACTAGCACTCACCTCAGAGCAGGTTGCATCCATTATGTGGGTGGCTCTGCAGCTGGCACAGGCAAGCACAGTGGCAATCAGAAGGCAGGAGCTGCACATCATGTCTGAGTGGGGTTGGGAGGCTGCCGGGGTCTTCTCTCGGAGAAAGTAGGACGGGGCGATGGAGGTTGGACAAGTCCGGCTGAAAGGAAGTTGTAAGGAAAAGTTGTGCTTGGTTAACCTCCTGGTCTCAGTGTGAGTGTGGCAGTAGTTTCGGACAGAAATAGGAACTTCCCCACTTTAAGTATAGTCAAGTGACTGTGCACTTATGTTTATCTGGGGCTGAACAGATTTTAAAAACGGAAAGTGAGGAAAAGGCCTTTTTTTTGCTTATGCAGATCAAATATCTTCGTTAAGTACAGTGCAGTTGTTATCTATGAGTGAAGAAGGGGGAGGAGCAAGGAAAGGGAAACAAGAATGCAGTATCACACATGAAGAGTTAAGTGCAAGAGAAAGTCTGAGTCACATGAAAGTCAGTGTGCCACTTGTGAAATTACAGCATTTGTAAAGCAACTAAAATGCAGGCACAGTTTTATTGCAAAGAGGGTTACTGATGAGAATGGCTTCTCTTCTTAGAAATGAAGCTGAAAAACAAAAGCTGAGTCTGGAAGAAATGCTTGACTGTATTTAGACTAAGAGGTAGGTTAGGTTACGACTGAATTTTGGGAGTGAAACAATACTTCAAACCGCCCTAGGATGGGCATGTGTGCAGCTCCTGCAGGTGAGAGGAGATCCAGGCCTGGTCCTTGCCACCCAGCACAGCATGGCTGTGTGCTCAGTCTGGCCACCCGGCCTGCCAAACATGGATTTATTTAGATTTCTTTCTTTTCATTGGCTGAGTCATTTGTGTGGTAACTTGGTCTCAGCAGGCCAAGCCCAGTAGCCTGCGTGCTGAGGAGTGGTTTTGTAAAGAAGCAGAATGAGCAGTGCTGGGCTGCTGGGAGCATCTGTGTGCTGCGCAGAGCCTCCCAGCAGCCAGCTGCTTCAGCATGGAGTGGCATGAGAGGAGAGAGATTCTAAGTAAGAGCAAAGCAGACACAGCCTGGGCAGTAGCAGGAGCAAGAGCTGGTGCGTCCGTCACCTGTTGCCCAAATCACAGCTGTGCTTGTCCCTGGAACTGGGTGATGGCAGGTGGGCCATCAACATACAGGAACACTGCCTAGAATCCAGTGTAGAGCAAAGTCCATACTGCATTTCTGTATAAACTCTTTGCGTACCCGTATCAAGCACAAGCACAAGACCCGTGGCCTTGGTGTACCCGTATCAAGCACAAGCACACCTACCACAGCCCTGCAGCTGTATTTGTTTGCAGATAGGATGACCTGTGCTTATCTGATAGAGCTATATTTTTTGTTGCTGTTTCTGCAGTTGTACTTATTTCATGAAATTTAAAAGCAAACATTCTCTGAAAGGCAGCCTGGAAAGCTCACTGGTATCTCCTCCCTGCCTTTCACTGCCAGCTCCACATTCGCTGGAAATCCTGCTCCCTCTGCCAGCCAGCAGCAGAAAGTTCAGAGGAACTTGTTCATGATGTTCGCTACTTGTTCTGTTCCTGTGCTCCAAGGCTTTTCCTGGCTGGCAGCAGCTATGGCTTGCACCCTTTTGGGAGGCCGTGAGAACGTCTGGCATGGATGCCTCCACAAAATCAGCCACACCAGAAAGCTCTGTTCTAAGAAGAATTGGTTGTTCTGGAAGAAAAGTCCCCTAAATTAGGAGGAGAGAGCAGTCAAAATGAATCCAGTTTCTCCCTGCTGTGCAAACCTGTTCTTATGTGTTGTGTAATTCATGTATCATTAGTATAGAAATAACTGCAGTGATTTACTTTTTTTGTGAGGAAACACTAAGGGTTTTGTTGCAGATAATCCCAGGGTCTGCCTCTGTTATGGGCAATGAGGGTTTAACTGTTGAAGTGAAATTGGAGGTCTGGTGCTCACTGCTCATCCAGGAGCTGGGGAGCACAGAAGATATCAGAGGTGTCTGAGCTGTTGCCTGAGCACCCATGAGGTTAATTCCACTCTCTGTGCTCATAAGAGGCTGCTGTCCCCTCCCAAGCATCCTCCTTTTTGTAATTTTACATCTTCTACAGAGGTAGTCACCTCTGACAGTGAAGGATTTGATAGTGTGCAGACTCAGGAGCTGATAGCTGGTGCTGGATGCTGAGCACCTCAAGGCTGAGCCGGCTGCCTGCTCTGCACCACCCCTCCCGCAGCCCCAAACCATTCTAATCTATTTTCTGCGCCAGACAGAAAAGCAGCTTGCAAGGCTCACCAGCAGTCAGTGACTCACCCCAGTGTGTGCCCACGTCCCCACTTTGTGTTGTGTTCTGGCCTGTCCCCTGTTGGTGCTGTCAGCCTGGCCAGCATGGCATGGCCACGGACATTGCGTCAGCACAGGCTGTTATCAGGGTGCAGGAGTGCTGGGACAGTGGCCCAAGTCCCGCTGTGGGCAGAGGGCCCGTGTCTGTTTGCCATCCCAGAGCCTTTCTGGGATGCAGGCCCGGGGGTTACCCAGTGTGGGTAACCAAATCCATCCCACTAGCCCACCGGGTGTTAACAGGATGAGAACTGTGTCAACTCTCTGGGTCTTCCACAGCTGTGAATAAGAAGGGATTTGCAAAACAGAGCAGTGGGGCTTCCAAAATCTGTCTATGCAGGATCGAAATACGAGAACAATTTTTGTTCATTTCCTTCAAGAATGGATTTACAGATTTTTCTTGTTTGTAGTTTTCCTTCCTAATGCAGAGATATACACACTTGAATGATTTCTTTACTTCTGGGTGCAGGTGGTGGGCTGCATCAGGCCAGTGCGTGTTCCTGCAGCTGCAGCATGCCGCCCCAATAACCCCTCTGTGCTGAGTTCTGCCACCCCTCCTTGGAGAAGCATCAGCATGCCAATTTGCTCTCTGACACTGATGCTAGTGCTAAAAGCACATCACAGTTTCAGCCTGCAGTTTCCATGGCTAGAAGTAACCACCTGCATGGGTAACTACACTGGTTGGCATCCTATGGCAGAGGGAGAGAACTGGACCAGGACTACAACTTCAGCACTCTGTATAGAAATGTCCCAAATGTGTAAAGGGAGAGTTCCTTTCCTGCCATTTCTGTGGACAATTTGTTCTCTCGTGGGCTTTATCTGAGGCAGCTTTCAAAAGGAGTTGTGGCACTGAGTGCCTACAGATGTGCTCACCTGGGATCTGTTCCTGCAGGGCCCTGGGACCAGCATGCTTTTGGGGGAGATCAGTGCCAATTTGTTATTGTGCAAAGTGAACAAAGCCTCAGCTGATGTTTGAATCTTGTTAGGGGCTCTGGGGACACCGGGCTTCCTGGCCCTGTGCCTGCATCCTGTGTTCACTGTGTATCAGCCAGGAAACCAGTGCTGGCCGTGGCAAGGACGTGCGATGCCACGTGAAGTCCTGCAAACAAATGAAAACTAAAAATAGTCAGGACAAAGTGCTAGAAAATTGCTGATGGGAGTTGGAGATCAACTAATTACAGACATTTTGTACATTCCACTTCAAAGGGAGATGCATCCTACACTCTCCCTGCAGATACTGTTCCTGTTTAATATCTGCTGTTGTGTTAAACTCAAGCATCTTGTGGTTTTTCAAAAAATTCATTCAGGAAGTGAGATCTGAGATCTTGTTACTCTTTGAAACAGCTGTTAGGTTACTCCCTACCCCAGAAAAGAATGTCCATTCCTTGCTCAGCCCAGTGTGCTCAGTTCCCATGCATTGTATTAGTAATATATGGCCAACATAAAATGCAAATTTCAATGATTAGTAACAAGCCATTCTGCCCACCTTCCAAACTTGTCTTTTCCTCTTGTGGTGGCTATGGGAGCTGATACGTTGAGGCTAATTGCAGAACTTTTGGCACAGGCTCTTTCAAATGATAAAAGTGCATTGCAAAAGGAAGTCCTGTAGATAGTTGATGCGAATTGCCATTTATAGAGCTCCAGTAAGAGAGGAAAGGCACCTCCTGTGGGTCTTCAGGCCAGAGGAACTGGCTGGGAGAGTGTGTGGTTGGAGGTGCGCCATGCTGTTGTGTATGTCTGGCAAACGAGTGGCCTCGGTGTGGCCACATGTGCTGAGAAATGGCCAGCTGCAGCTCCTAGAGCTGCAAGAAACCCAAAACCACTGCAGCGAGGAGGGAAAGCTTCGGGGCAGTGTAGATTTGGCTACACTTGCCAGAGTGTCATGCGGTCTGAGATTGTATCCCTGGATGTTTTTGCCTGCTTCAATCCACTTCTTTACTATCCGTGTCCATGCTGAGAAATACAACGCTGTGGTCATGACTGCCTGTTCCAGCTGGGAACACACTTATAGCCTAATGTCATTTTGGCACCTTCTGTTATCCTTTCCACCCCTCACAGATGTATTTGCCGTTATTGCCGAATGTGATCCTTGCAGATCTGTTTGCTTCTGATAAAATAGACTGATTTCATGCTAAACTCTGCATTTTGTTCTCAGAGTGGCTGCGTCTGGATGATGCACATGAGCTGGGTGCTGTAGCTTAGAAAGGGGGGGATGCTCTTATTGCCCATGCTGAGTAAGGACCAAAGATGGGCTAGTATTGCAGCCCATCACACACAGGCTGCTAGTGCTGCAGCACTTACCCACAAGCAGCATCTTGGCTGCATGTGAGCTGCTAGTGGAGTCATGTTTCCTGCTCAGAAACAAAACTCCACCTGAAGGAGTGATCAAAACAGGTGCTGGCACTGCAGTCCATCTCAGTGCTCTGCTGATGAGTTGGGCATGCACAGCCCAGTGCAGCTGGGCCACTTTGCATGCTTATAGGGAAACAAAGGCTGTAAAACCTGGGCGGGAATGCATCTCTGCCAATCTTCCTCCTGCATGGGATGTGCTTTGTTTCTCCATTGGAGAGATGTGTGTCTTGAAGACATGCCAGGGCTGCAGGATTGGCCCTACACTTCAGGCAGTTCCTGAAGTCCCTTCAGGCTGCTGCTGCATGGCTGTGAGAGGGAGGACTGTATCTTACTCTGTACTGTTTTTCTGCCCTGACAGTAAGCAGAGCAGGCAATAACACTGCACAGATGGTCTTTTGTACTCAGGTGGAAGTAAATCTTTGGAGGAGGAAGGTGATGTGAACAATGGCAGGAAAGGAAATGCCCATGTTTCAGACCAGATTTCCGAAACCCTCCTCCCAGGTTGTCCCCACTGGATTTCAGCTGCCTGGGCAGCGTGTACAGCTGCATATTTCTTCCTGCTGATCCCAGTTTTGCGTTGCCTGGTGAGAAGCCATGATGCCCAGAGGGCTCAGGTCTGCCTGGAGGGTATGGGAAGGAGCTGTGGTTGGCACCAGATAGAGAAGGTTGCTCACTGCCACAGCTGAGTACCCAGTGGAGCTGCCCTTTGCTTGCTTTCCACCTGCATGTTAGTGTGGTTTCTCCAAGGAGACTGTTGTGCCAGTGGTCAAGCAGCGTACACTGCTGGCTTGTGGATGTCCAATGCAGCTCACTTTTTTTTTTTTTTATCAGACCTCTTCAGCCTGAAGGATATAGTATTCTCCTAGATGGTTTAAGTGGTGGTAACAACGCAAAGCCAAAGGACGTGTCCTTGATGCTGAAATTCACTTATCTCCCCTCTCTCTCAGGATATGTATTGAAAAGACTTTAAAGATAAACTCTGTTATGAAAGGCAAAGGGTAAAAAGTGGAGCCTGGATAAACAGGAGAATAAATCACTCTGTACAGTAGGATAGGGGGAGTGATTATTATTGTAAAATGTAACTCATAGGTTTAATGCCATGTACTTACTTTGTATTTGTGATTGAGAGTGCTGCTTATCTAAACTGGAAATTGAAAGATAAGAACACATCTGAGATGTGTAGTACAGATGTTCTGTCTGGTTTGTAAGCACTCAAAAATGGGTGCAGACATGCCTGAAATAAGCTGCAAAATAAGCAGAGGGAACAATGGGATGTAGATGAGGAAAACCCAACAGCTTCTCAGCAAGGCACAGGCTGCCGTTGTAAATTAATGGCGAAGGCAGAGGGCTGCCAAGAGTGAAGCGGCTCTCTGGGAGGACATCTGAAGTGGAGCTCTGTGGGGCAAAGCATGGAGCACTACCCTGCCCCAAACCTTTCTGTGAGTGTCGTCAAGCTGGTTCAGGCAGGAACCACATAAATGTCATAACTGTTTGTCAGAAATCTGATGGAATGCATTTTTTTTCTGTTGGCTTTGTGCAAAGTTTTTTTTTTTGTTTGTTTGTTTGTTTGTTTTATTCAAACCTGCAACTTGGAGCCAGACTCTGGGAGAGAAGGGACTAACAAACTCCTGCTGATGGGAACCAAACCCGCAGTTGGCGCACGCACCCAGGAAGCGTGCTGCCAACATTTTCTACATCTTTTGTCTCTTTTCACGGCCATTTGCTCCCACTCTGCTGCTGACTTCCACGAGATGGAGCTATTTTAACGCGGGTTATGATGAGCTCCTTGAGAGAGTGGGCGGCAGGGGAGAGCTGCGCACTGCCGCGTTTCATTTCCATGACAGTATTTCTAAACCGGTTAGGCTCTTACGAAAAATTATCACTGAAAAAGTATACATTTATATGCTGCTGGAGCTCAGTGTGCTCGATGTTCAGTTTGCTAGGCTGAATCGTCAAGAGGCTTTCTGGTAATTACCCCATGCACACTGCTGCTAGAGGGCAGGTGTGTGTAGAGCATCTTCAGTCCACGCTAGGGCTCATGAACCTATCTGTGCGATGGTGGCCCTTTCGTGCGGCATTTCTGCCCTTTTCAATTCACAGGAATCTCTCTCCATGTCTCTTCTTCTCCCCGCTCCCCCTCTGCTTTGCCTCCGTTGGCCCCGTTGCCCACTGAGCATCACTTCTGAAGCAAAGCAACATAGACACAGCTGTCCCATGATGTTCCCTGTCCCTCATGGCATGACCTGTCCTTTGAACAGGTCATACCCAGATCCAAGCTCCATGTGCCCAGTCTTTCAGACACACCCTTGTAGACTCCATCAGCAGCAGCTCAGGGAGACATTACCCTCTGGGGAGTTTCTACAAGAATTGCCACAATGAGAGACTGGGTTATATGTGATATTCACAGTACTGTAAAGGAGGATATCCTGAAAATATTCTGCTTGTGTTGCAAGCTGTTTTGCGATGATGGCAGTGTATCCCTCTGCAGAAGGGATATAGGCTGTATCTCTATGACAAGACATCACTGGCCATGTCTGCTGGCCCTTCATGGCAACAACAAGTGCTCCAAACTGCAGCAGGGTACCCTGCCTCCTGCTGGGTTCTGGTGCTGCCACAGTGATTTAAGTGTGGGTGAGTGAGATCAGGTAGGGGGCTGCTGCTGCTGGCTCCACTAATGGTGTACCTGTCCAAGTTCCCCTGTAAAATCACAGTTTACAATAGGAGCATAGATGTCCTTTTCTTTTCCCCCAGTGTTCATTAGCATTCCCTCCCCAAGCCAAATTTTCCAGTAGAGAAGACTCTGGAGGAGATCTCAGGAGCTGCCCAGCAGAGGGGTGTTCCCTTTCCAGGTAGTCCTGAGGAAAAACGAGATCTCTGGCACACTGCAGGCACACAAGTGCAACACCACTGTGATTTCAGTGTCTTTTACCTGGAGGCCATCCCAGAGGCTGAAGAACACAGACCTTGGCTTGGAGGCCGGGACAGAAATCAGCAACCTCATACTTAGGGAGCTCTGAGCTGTGGGCACTGAAGTTCTCTTACCCTTCTCCCCAGTGAAGCCCATGAATGTCACCTTCCCTGTTCATCTGCTGGCCAGAACAGCAGTGAGGTGTGTGGTGGCTATTGCCAAACATCAGTGCCATGGGTATTTGTTCTTTCTATGTGAGAAGAAAGAAACATTAAGAGAAGCTTACAAGCCACAGCGTAAATATTTCTGTTTGAAATACCTGGGCTAGGAAATTACTTGGATTTCCATGAGTTTCACATGACTGGGGTGTGGGTGATTTAGGCTAGTGATTATTCAAGATACAGGGTGTGATTGAGTATTTGGGATTTGAAACCATTAAACTGCTTGTGAAGTGGGTATTTAATTTCTCTTCAGTTTTAACTCACTCTTTGTAA
Organism: Lagopus leucura; assembly: GCF_019238085.1. Classification (NCBI taxonomy): domain Eukaryota; kingdom Metazoa; phylum Chordata; class Aves; order Galliformes; family Phasianidae; genus Lagopus; species Lagopus leucura. The sequence goes on along the minus strand of NW_024962268.1, from coordinate 5,723,033 downwards.
ATGTTAAAGCTACAAATTATCATGCTTTTGGTCTGTGGCACAGGAGAACCTGTGTTCATTTTCTCCCACCTTGGCTCAGATTAACCACTTTCCTCAAGCACTCCTCATGACACATAAAATGTGACTTTTCCTTTCCAAGCAGTTCACACGGCCATGTGCATGCGCACACGGGCAGGCATGTGTGTTTCGTAACAGGTTGCTGCACAGTGAGTCAGAGCTGAAATATTAAGCCATAACACATGGTTGACATCTGGAATTCATCCGCAAGATTTTGTCATTTGAATAATGAAAGCCTCAGCTTGCTACTCTCTTCCCTCCAGGATGTAGCTACACTTTCTGCATCTATAGCTCATAAAAACAGAGGTAAAAGCCTTTACTGGCCCTGTTGGTGTTGCTTGATCAATGTAGGCAACATGTTTTGTCGAAGCCCACTTAAAAACACACGTGTTCGGAGTGTTTAGCAGACATATCTTTCTCAACAAAGACCCGGCTTTTCTCATCTTTGGATTTAAAATGATTGCTTACCATGAGAATATCTTAAAATTGCACATTTTTTTCCCCAGTAAGAGTCTGTGCTTGCTCAGAGCACAAGCAGTCACCTGTTAGCTGGTAAATTTGGATAAGAATTGCAGACAGATTGCACTGGTGTTTGAATCTAATTAATTACATTAATTCCTTCAGATGAATGTCTCTCATTTGGCAGGTTTTAGAGCAAGATTAAAGTATTCTGGTTTTCGCTGTGATGTGAAACAGTTTGTCTCACCTGTGCCTCACACTCTATTCTCATGCTGATACCGGGCATTAACCAAAACTGCTGTCTGCCTGCTGCTCAGACAATTCTCAAGGAAAAAGGGTGGACTGGGGGAACAGCTTTTGGCTCTGACTGAGAAAAGTATTCCCAGCTTTAATCAGGAAATCATGCAAGCATGTTCTCAACTTTGGGGACTGTCCAGTTTTCCACTGATTTTGAGAAGCATGAGGCCTTTGTTCACAGCTGCTGCAGAAGGAAAGGAAGAGATGCAACTGGAAGCCTACTTGACTCCTGGACAGTAATGATGTGTGGCATGACTTCTAAGCATCTTCTCTGCCTGGTGAGGGGCTGCAGAAGAGGGGTGACTTTGCCACCGAGGGAAATGAAGGCACTCAAAGATTTCTGAGGCAGGCATGTGAAGATTTGTTGCAGAGACTCATCAGTCTTTAGCTCTTGGAATAAAAAGATGCTCCGCTGGTGAAACACAATGATGTCTGACTGTTCCATTCACAATAGCTGAATAAAAACTTGTCTCAGTGCTTCAGAAAACGATGTGAGCTCCGAAGTCTCCTCTTCTTCTGTTTAATAACTGCACTATGCCAAGACGGTCTGAACATGGAGCCTGTGGTATTTGAAAACATGACAGCTGGAAAAAACCTTGCCCGAGGCCCTTTATCCTCATCACTACTGACCAGAGAAGGCAAATCTGCACTGTTTCACTCACCTGTCACAACGAAAATGGAGACCTCCAAATTCACATGGGTTGATTTCATCCATCTGAGAGTCTTTGGTGCTGGAGGTGGTTGTGGTATCCATGCTAGTACCAAGGTTACCCAGTGCACATCGGATCTCTTTGAACCCACAAGATATGTATATCAGTGCCCAGTGCTATGCCCTGGGAAGTGGTGACCAGGGCAGAGCTGACCCCTTTGTAGCCCAGAGAATCTAGCTCCATCTCCCCAATCTGATGTGCAAGGACAGTTTCGTTTAGCTGATGGCAGCACTGCTAATTGATTATGAGAATATGCAAAACTGATGCACACTAAATGGCACTTAAAACTGTACTGTCAGACTGTGAAAATCAATCTCAGTTTTGGATGCAGCCAGACATGCTATCCCTTTTTTCTCTTTGTGAGGACTAAAGTTTATTATTACACTTAGCTGGTACTTCCGATTGTTTCCAGTCCCTCTGTAGCTTTTGATAGAGCAACAGCTTTTGAATTCAACTCTTTCTCACCAAATCTCCAAGCTGATTCTGCCAGGTAAAAGCCAGCATGAGAAAGCTGCATGGACTGAGCCTTTTTACTGGAATGTGCCTTCTCTTGCTTTGAGGATGTTTCCCTAAGCTTGGCTAGATTACATGCTTTTTAGAATTCAGTTGACTATTGGTGAATAGGAGCTCATGACAGCTCAGTGGTTGTAGACCTGTGATCTGGGGTGGCATGGGAATTGGAGTGCCCCCCAGAGTCTGGTCCCTTTTGAGGCCGGCAAGGTGGGCTTTCTGTAAGACAGAGCTTATCAACTCTCACACCTCCCCACCGCTCACCCATCTCCCCAGGCAGCTGTGAAAATTAATGTCTTGTTTCTGAGGCACTTGCGTGCTGTGGTGGCATGCGAGAAAACCAGGCAGAAATTAATTAATAAGTCTGTCTTCAGAGCAGGGTTTGGGGGATTATAGAAAATAAGCCTGTTAACATTAAGGGAAAACAGAATGCTCTGTACCAGGTCCTCACTTACTCTGGGTACTTAATGACATGTTTTCACTGGAAAAAAAAATTGTATGATCATGTTAATTAAAGGTTATGCCAGAATGCATAGGTACAAGGGAGGTAATTGAGGGATGCTGAATGTCTGCCAATTTGATGTTACCTAACTAGTTTGATTTTCAACCATAGTAATACTCTTGTATTTATTTATTTTTGAGATGCCATAGAAATAAAAATATTTTTGCAAAATAGCATATTGTGCAAAGTAAATTATGCTGGTAGGGTTTCTTGTTACTTTGTGCTTGGTGGAGACAATGAAAAAGGATAGTAAACAGAGCAGAGAAGCACCAGTGTGCATATCATTCATAAAAAGGTAATATAACAGCAGCGATCTGTCTGCCATGGTAATGAAGTCAAACACTTGAAATAATATGATTTCACAGCAAGGAATGATAGCAGAGATGTACTGAATCTCTCCATCAGATGGTTGCAACTTATCCGCCTGAAACTAGAGAAAAGGTTAAATATTAATTTTATTAAATGTCTACTCACAACAAATAGGCTCATCTCTTCTCCAGATCCTTAGATTTCCCTGTCTCCATCTTGTTATCTGTAAGAAGCTGTTTCTCTCACAGGTCTGTGGGCTCCCTGCAGCACTAGGCTCACAGACTCTTGATGCTAGTCTCCTTCCCCAGGCTCCTGCTCTTGCTCTTATACTGCTTTGTCAGCTGCCATAACTGAAGCCATCTCTACCTTTCATCTGTACACAAAATTGAAATATACTTGCGGTAGAAAAAGATGATTTTGTCCCTGTTTTGCAACCAAGCAACTCTAGCACAATAATGTTGTTTGCCCAGCAAAATGGCAACAGGTTCTTAATGACCTGATCTCCAAGCATCTTAGACAACTAATTCCAATTCTACTCTCCCCTGTGACTTTCCTTGGGCTGGCACTGGGGCACCCTAGATAACCAAGTTCTCTCTTCCTCCCTCAAATTCTCCTGTGCCATATTCAGAGTTTCCATTCTGAACTAGGTGAAAAGATTTGTGCTTTCTCAGGTAACACCCACTCAGAATTACTTCTGCTGGGACCTCCAAGGAAAGAGAAAAATCTGATTAAAAATAGGAAAACCAAACCACACCACACACAGCATAATTAACCCTGAGCCTCTTGGAAGGTCAGCTGATTCTGGAGATGATTTGTAACCATTAAATTGCACAAAGGCAGCCATGCATCATTACATGATCTTATCTTCTTGCCCTCACTGCCTTTGATCTCCATTTGTCCTTTTCCATTTGTTTATGCTCTTTCATGCCTCACTTCAAAGCTTTTAGGGCAAAGACCAGTGGTGTGGTAAATGCAAAGGACAGACAGACTCCACTCTCTTTTGGCCCAGTCTTGACTGTGAGAAGTGGGTAACTGCTGAACTGCCAACAGTAAGGATAGGCAAATTAATTGCTGGAAAGAGTAGGTTCACCTACTGTGGTCACAGCAGGGATAGAGGTCAAGCATCTTATCTGGATTTCTTGATGACAAAGAGAGGGAGTAGTCACTTGTGCCACCAGTGCAGTTTCCAGAAGCCAGCCTGGCATTTGCTGTGCCAGGTTACTGGCATGAAAGAGTCTACTATTGTAAACAACAACAACAAAATCATAGAAACATTGGATATTCTTAGCTTCAGCTTTTGTATTGTTTTTACTCCAGCTGGAAGTTTGCAAATGTTTCCAGTGTTTCTGTGGAGACATACATCTTCAAGACACACTTGAATGCATAGTTATTGTCAGATTTTAGACAGAAAATAGGATGAGGAAAGCCAGAGATAAGACAGTCCATGGGGAAATATCAGAAGATTACCCTAGAAATGTACATCGATCTTTTTAATGCTTTTAATTGTGTTTAATGCTTGAGGGAATACTCTATGAAGAAGTTGTTGTAATGCTAAATTAGGAAGGAACAGTTGCAAGAGAGCCAGGCCTTAAACATCTGGCACAATGCAAAAGCCCAGGATGAACCAAAAATGCCACATACATGCAAATATCAAGTAATGTAGCACCAGTAACTTTGTTTTCCCTGGAGAATCATCCCTAAACTTAATTACACTTGTTAGGGGATATCTTTCATTTTCTTAACCTTTTTATTTCCTCATGCTTCATTTTTGTCTCTTTCACATGTTTTAAGAGGGAACTGTGTGAGTAGTTTAGTGTCTGACTTCTTAAATCTGCTAAAAATGAAATGTGACGAACATGTGGATGGAAGTAGAAGTAGTAGCTACCGATTCTTTGTAATATGAGTAGTTTTTAGTTTAGGTTGGCAAATTCTTTGAACATGAGTCTCTCTAATTCTGCGTGATGGCTTATGTTTGAGAAAATCTAACTTTTTATTAGTGATATCCTCAATTCTGTCATTCTCAGTAGATACAAAACAGAGGACCAGTGCTTAAAATCTGAGAGGAGATGTAGTTTAACTCACTAGCGATAAACTCACCTTACTCAACATAGAGGCTGGAAAATAATAGAATCAAAATGGAAGATCTGTGTGAGAAGTTTGGCTGAGACAGGTTTATGTCCACTACCCCCTAGCACTTTCATAAGTTATCTAGAAGATGGATTATTAAACATGCAGATGACAGTAGGAGGGAGTACATCTTAGGACAGGTTTGAATTCTTAAAGGATCTCAATCATTTGGGCTGAAAATAGATGGTGTTACTTGATATAAACAAGTTCAAGACTGCTTTCTCAGAAGGGATCAATACTCACAGGTAGGAAAGGACTTAATAGTCAAGAATTTAGCAGAAAGAAATCCGCGGGTTTTAGTTAGCTACAGGGTGAACATGAGAGAATATTATCCTCCAGTTACTGAGAGGGAAAAATTAGTGTGCCATTAGGGACAGCAGTACAAGGTGTGCTGAGTCTTGTGAATAAACAGGCCATCTCAGCAGCTGTCTATAGAGCAATGAAGTCAGGCATCAACCATAGATTATCCATGCAGTAATAGTCCTAAAGAATGCAGCAAATAATGACTTCTGATGGTGAAAAACTGTGGAATTTTCAGTCCAGAAAGTTGAGTAATAAGGAGGGAAAAACAAAAACAAAACAAAACAAAACAAAAATTGTTTGTAGTGCAGCACTGTTGTAAAGTAAGAAAAAGGCTGCTTACAAATGGGAGTGAAGAAGAGTCTAATATGGAAATGGGAATGTTTTTCTAATAAGAATGATGATGAAGCATAGGAATTGGATGCAAGTCTTCAAGAGCAGTTGAGAGAAAGATTTCTCACTAATGAAACTGGAGGAGATCATTCTGTGCTGGGACAATGTGAACAAGAACGAAGGTTTTCAAATCTCTTTGAGCTATATACTTCTATGATTCTACAAAATAAACATTTCAAAGCATTTTGTCACTGAGCAAACTGAAAAGGAAGATACCCTGGCTTCAAATTTATCTTGCTTGGTACCTTTGCTTTTCACAGAAATATGCCTTTTGTTTCATTACACACCACCCGCTTTTGGGTGAAATGAAAGAAAAAAATACGAAGTTTCACAACAGGGAGGAGTTTCTTCTGTGGTTAATTGTGGTTAGTGTCTGACCTTGGGTAAGCGTTTGGAATCTGACCACTTTTAACATAGCTTTATCTTGAGCTCAGAACATCTCTGCTCCCTGTCAGCTCTCATTTTTGCATCTGATGCCAATGTGATATTAGACTTTGTAGTCTGTCTATACAAAGGTAACTATAAAATGCAACGTGTTGGGAGCTTGATTCAAGCTACAGCTTGGTTTGGCATTTAATTTTCTATGTCTGTTTCGTTGTAACACGAACTGTGACTTCTAGAGGGGAAACAGAAAGCTAAGAATAGTATTAATAGGAATGTGGCTTTGGTGGTTTTTCTTAGTAAAGAGACAGACGAACAAGACATAGCCTGCAAAAGGAAAAAAAGAGGGGTGGGTGTGGAGGAGAAAGGAGTAGATAATGAGTTTTGAAAATTCCAGGTGGGATCTAGTGGTTTGGGCATGTTGAAAGGTAGACTGGATTTCTCTAGCACTTAACCACCAAAGACAACTTCATACTCTAGCTGAAACAAGGATTACTTCCTCAGATAATATTTTTTTAAGCTACTTCTCTTATATAAGTACTAGAATGAAATTGTAAGCAGTTATCTAGGACTAAGCTAAGAGCATTGAATAAACACACTGATCTGAAATATGATGCTTCCATCCTTAGTACAATTACTCTGGAGTTTCATGCAGAAGAGTTTCAAAGACATTTTTTGGAGAGACTCAGAAACTCCAACAGGACAGATAAGATACAGCCATTTCCATTAAAACTGAAGAGTTCTATGAAATCATGTAGATTTTCCTAGAATTTCAGTTTCACAAAGAAGGGAGAATGATAGAGGAATTTAACAGAGGAACAGTGAGATACTGTAATTACTTTTAAACATTTCAAAAAGATTTCCCCCCAGAATGAAAGCTGAATGCTGCAGAAAAAATAAATATAAATCATAACAATAGAGGGATGCTTTCGTTTTTGTTGTTCCAAAATGATTGGATGATTAGAGATGCAGTGTTGTTGCAGAAACTGCCTTTTTCAAAAACTGGTAACGTGGGGGGTGTGCTCCAGACTGCTGAGGGACCAGCAGATCTTGCATAGCTCTCCTCGAATGCTTCCTCATTTTACGGTTTTTTTCCATGCAATGAAGATCAAATAAAAGAATGAAAGCTGTCCTAGTGAGCCAGGTTTTTCACTGTAAGTAGGGAGTTGAGACTGATGCCAAAAACTTCCCAAAGCCTCTCAGTACTAAGTCCATCCAAAGGAGAGTTTCCACCTACAGCAGCTCTGTCCTACTAGCTCCTGTGTTCTGTGTGTGATGTTCTGTGACATCCCTACTGCCTGCAATTGCTCGCCTAGAGAGGTCAGCAGAACATTTCAACACAGAGCTCAATAACCTTTTACTGGACAATGCATGTACCTCTGCTCTCACTTCAGTATCTGAAGTGCAGACTTAACACTGAAAAGCCGTGCAGTTTTTACTGTGGATGTTGTTCTGCTCAAAGAGCACTTCCCCACAGAAGCGTTGGGATTGGACCAAACATTAGCTGACAGTTGTGCCATGTCATTTCCACTTCTTCCTCATCTTTACTAACTGAACTGTTCATTTCCTCCCTTCAAAGAAATTACAGCAACAAAGGCAAAAAAAAAAAGTTTCACTGTTCAGTTGATTGATGGCTTACATTGAATTGGCTCTAGCCACTAGAATACCATCAAAGACTGTCTGTGTGGAGTCACCCTTTAATCACATCAGCCATCTGAAGGGAGTGTGGTTGAATCCTAGGAGGCAATCATTTAATTCTGCATTGCTCCCCTTCTTCAGCTCAGGATTGCATCTTCTGTTTGCTGGTAAATGATTACTGAAGACGTTAAAAAGAAAAAGGAGTTGTTGTATTTGCTTCCAAGCACTCCTCAATGAATTCAAGATCTGCCATCATGTTATGCCTGCTATGTTCAACTAAGCTTATGATTTTGCTGATGAAGCAGGGCATCTTGTCTGCACATCAGGGTTTTCTTGCAAAGTCCAGAGCTTGATGCAGCTATGTCTTACCAGGCACATGACCACAGCTGTCTCAGAATGAGCAAACTGATTTGAGGAGTGGGAGATCTGAATTTCTGAATGAGGTAGAGCCAAGGTTTAAAACTGAATCTGTTCATGTTCTGCTTATTATTTTAAACCAGGGACCAAGGGACCATGCTAATTTTTTTTATTTTTTATTATTTTTTTTTTCTCCTGTCAGAAATATTGTAGGTATAGCTTTCATTCTAATATGGGATGAACATATTTGATTTTTAGTGGACTAGGATTTCTACCTAACCACCCAAGAGAGAGGCATTGCTTTTCAGCTTTGTGGTGAGAGTGAGCAACCAGAGCCACATAGTGACCCATGGAAGTAATTAACATTGCAGATAAAGAGAAATCCTTGATGTTTGTTACTGAGCAGTTGTCTCTCCTTTACAAGTAGAAACAATGTAATCAGAGAAAGGTGTTAGTGACTAATGGTAGGCAGAGTACTTCTGTATGGCTTCTGCTTCCTAAAATACACTTTTTTTTCTCCTTGGTTTCCTATTATCCTTCCTCTGTATCTGCTAAAGACTTGCCACTGCATCAGTAGACAAGGGAAGGGCCACTGATATCATCTATCTCTACTTCAGTAAGGCCTTTGACATGGTACATCTTTCTCCTCAAATTGGAAATAGATGGGTGGGCTGTTCAATGGAAAAAGAACTGGCTGCATGTTTGAGTGCAGAGAGTGGTGGTCAACAGCTCAGTGGAGATCAGTCATGAGTGGTGTCCCACAGGGGTCGGTGGTGGGGCTGGTACTCTTTAATATCTTCATCAGTGACATTGAGAGTGGGGTCAAGTGTATGCTCAGCAAGTTTGCTGATGGCTCCAAGCTGTGGGACACAGTCAACACACCAGAGAGACAGGGTGCCATTCAGAGGGACCTAGACAGACTGGAGCAATGGGTCCAGGTGCAAGACCTTGCATCTGAGTTGAGGCAACCCCCATTACCAATACAAGCTGGGGGATCAAAGGATAGGGCACAGATCTGTCGAAAAAGACGTGGGAGTATTGGTGGATGGACACGAGCCAGCAATGTGCCTTCGCAGCCCAGAAAGCCAGAAAACTGGATCCTGGACTGCAGGTTGAGACAGGTGATCCTGCCCCTTTACCCTGAACTGGTGAGCCTCACCTGGAATACTGTGTCCAGAGGTGGAGTCCTCGGTATAGGAGAGACAGACCTGGTGGAGTGCGTCCACAAGGAGGACCATAAAAATCACCCATAGAATGGAACATCTCACCTGTGAGGACAGGCTAAGAGAGCTGGGGCTGTTCAGCTTGGAGAAGGGAAGGCACCAGGGTGACCTGAGAGCAGGTCACCTTTTAAATATCTAAAGGTGGGGTACATGAAAGAATGGGACAGGCTCTTTAGCTGGGTTTGTGATGACAGAACAAGGGGGAATTAGTTTCAAGCTCAAAGAGGGTAAATTTAGGTTGGATATAAGGAAAAAATCTTTTACAGTGAGGGTGGTGAGGCACTGGAACAGGCTGCCCATTGATGTGGTTGATGCTCTGTCACAGGAGACTTTAAAGATGAGGCTGGATAAGGCCCTGAGTAACCTGATCAAGCTGTGGATGTCCCTGTTCATTGCAGGAACTAGACAGCCTTCAGAGATCCCTTCTGACTCCAGGGATTCAATGAGTCCATGATTCTGATCTGGCAGGGCAAACCTAGAAGGCACAGAAGATGTAAAGTGCACTTTTGGAATGGACCCATGTCTTGCAATTCCCCTTGAAAGTTGTCTCTTCTGATGCATCAGTCAGAATGCAATCATTAGATAATAATAAAGACAAATGGAGTCATGGATGATATGTGTCTACATGGAAGACCTGAAGTGATCAAGTCATAATATATAAATAAAATTTTGCCAGTGCTTCCTCCCTTGATTTCTCTTCTTCCCACTATTTGATAAGGCTGATTAGGGAAAGAAGGTTGCTATTTTTTGTCTTTTTCTTTATTTGTTGAGGCTCATGTAATGAGGAACCTAATAGTTGGTTCAAACTGGGATCCGCTGAAAAAGTACTCATGTGAATGCTAGGAATAGTGAGAAGGGAATATGAAGGCCTGAGAAATGAAAGCTTTAACGTTACGTAACTACGTTATAGTTATCAAGTTAAAAATCAACAAACAAACCAAAACATTCCAAACAACAACAAAAATTTCTTTTTCAGGTGAAATGTAATAAAGAAAATATTTCCTTGGAGCTATGGAGTGTGTTAGATTTGTCTCAAATTAAGTATTGTAAGTTTGACACTTGGAAAACATTGAAACAGCTGTTTAAAAATTCTTTCTCACCTTTGTTGGTCTAATTCTATTTGATCTTAATTGTTGATTTTTATAGTTGACTTTTGATCATCTACGAAATTGCATGCTTTGTTGCAGCTCTGTAACCTCCCTTCACAATTGTCAGCAATATTTCCATGTTGTCTTAAACAAAAAAGTCCATAAGCAAAAAAGTAGTGGGATTGCTGGCAATTATGTATAATACTGTTGAGATTCCATTGTAGAAATGATATGTAGCAAGACAGATTTTTCTCTGAGATGAGGCCTCGTTGCTGTCATTCTGCTTCACTGTGCTAGGGTCAGTGGCCTTGACTCCTTGCAGTACCTCATGTACTTCCACAGCTAATGTTCTGGCTGCTGTGGCAGCTTTTGCAGAGTTAATCAGCTCTGGGTGAAGTAGTTGTCAGTAACTGGGGTAAAACAATAGGGTTCAGTAGGGTGTTAGCTTCAGTAAGGATGGCCCAATATAATTCAACATGGAAAAATCTAATAGTACAGAGGAGTGAGTTAAACAATAGCACAACAAGCTGAATTTTAAATGGAAATAACCCCCATGACACTGCAAGGAAAATGGTCATAATATATGATCTAGTATATGTGAAATTTAAACCAGCCAGAAGCAGGGCTGTAGAGTCATGTGACAAAACACAGACTGGCACTGGGTGTGAGTGAACATGGCAACCAGAAATCAGATGTAATGTCTCCTCCGCAACAGTGACTGAAGTCAGGTGTTGAGCATGGGCTGTGTCTATCAGAAGCTTGCTGTAAGTGGAAGGGAAAAGAGGTGAAATTGCAGATATACCTTAGTCTTCAATGTTAGCAGAAACAATGAAACATATCTGCAGACCCAGGACTCCCACCTGTTAAATGCAGTGAGTGCATAAAGAGAGTATTACCTTCAGGGAGTAATCCCTGCTGTGCTGCTCCTGCTTCAGGGGCCTGAGGATAGCCAAGAGCCAGAGACAGAGCAGAAGCTTGGGTCTCCCCTCCAACCTCCTTTTGATTTCCCACAGAACAGGAGTATGGTTGTGTCTGTAGCAGCAATTCAGATATTTCCTCCTGAGCTGAATCTGAAGCAGTTTTTTCCTTTGAAGGAGGATGTGCTGCTGAGCATTGTGGTCAATAACATCTTAGGAAAGATGAAAGACACAAAATACCTCGTGAGATTATTCAATGTCTTACTTTTCCAAAAAACCCCTGTGATTCACTTTAAAAGTGAAGCTGGTGGCTTCATTTTCAATATGAATAAAGTCAGATATGTTATCGTAAATATGGCAGGCTTGATTCTGGAGATGCTCAATGCCAATAGCAAAAATTTCAATTAGCCTGGAAATCCAAGGGACTGTATGGCTTTCTTCATCTGCCACTGAATCTTTATCTTAGCAGGAAGAAAACCTCAGTGTACATGAGGATGGCTACAGGGCTTGCTTACTCTTTTAATGAAGTTGCCCTTTAAGACGTTTCAAGTTTCACTGGCAGCTGGAAAAAATAACATTGTACCTTGTACCTCTCTTTTTTCAGAATTATAGAACCCACAAGACAACCCATCACTGTGTGCTTTGCAGCAGGGACTCACTATGGGCTCCAGACACTGTCTCTTGGAGCTCTGAAGCCTCTCCAGTAGGGCAGCTTTGTAAATGGACTCAGCTTCTACCATGGTCAGGAAAAACACTAGATGCTGACATCACCATGCTCTTTGGAAATCACTTGGAGCTCAGGAACACAACAAAGATTACTTATCCATGTGTGAAGACAAAATGTGTGTAAAAAGCCTTGGCTTTTCCTTTGCTTTCCTATCAGCTGCTGAGATGCATTGGTATCTGGTGAATTTGCAGGGCCACTCACTGGTGTGCTGCAAACTGCAGCTGCCTCTGAAAGCCTCCCTTGATGGTCAATCCCTCAAGGCTTCAGTGATAGACATGACCTTCCTCCTGCCCCAGGGTTTGAACCCCACCTTTGGTGCCAGCTCTTGATTGATGTCTCCAGCATGTGCACACTTCTGTTCCCAACCTGGCCACCAACAGGGTCTGCTTTGTCCAGTGCAGCGTGTTGGCTTCTTGCTGCCCTTGAGTGAGCTCTGGTTGCCTACTTCCCGTGGCCAAGTACTGTAGCAGTATATAGTAATCTCACTACTTATTATTTCATATTTGCATGGATAATCCAGCAACTCTCCATATCCAGTTATTTTCTCAGATACTTCCTTTTCCCATGAGTTGTGGCTTTTCCCCGGGATAACACACTTTCATTTCAGACCTGAGAAAATTCTTGAATGCTGAAAACTGGTGTGTGTTTCTCCAGCTGTTTAGCAGCCTAATAGAAGATTTTGCTCTCTGTCCACAGGCATTCTTGGGAGTGCTTTTGCCCCTTCCCCTTTACAAGCCATGGAAAAGGTGGCTTGCTCTTCAGGCTGTGCTGGGATATTTTCCAGTGCTCCTGTTCCTCAACTTTGAGGACGAAGGCATCCTATCTGTTTTTCCGTGCCTGCAAGGCTGGAGGAGTAGAGCTTTGGGCCTGTTCTGCAGGCACTCTCACTTCTCTTGGATGGAAAATCAACAAGTGACCACTTGCATCTTGCTCTGTAACGCACAGCATTTAGACAAAGCATAGTGGAGATACTGCAAGTGCTGCAAATGTGCACTTTATCATTTTAAAACAATTTTCCTTTATTCCACCAAACAAAGGATGGTGGCCATGAGCTACTGTGTTGAGACAGAACATTTAAATGTTATAGCTAAGCCCATTTTTCCACTGCAGGACATCTAGCTCCATTCGATACTGCTACTCAAAGTACATCAGGTTGAACAAAAGTGAATTAGATACTTATAGTCATGTGTATTTTGTAGTGAAGCTGTTTGTAAGACGAAGATTAATTATCCAGGTCACAGACTGCTGTGATTTTCCAGCCACCCAAAACATATACTTTAAATTTGTTCCAGGGTTCAATTTCTGTTATGCCACAGGTGCAGGCTCTTCCTCTGACTTGCTGTATTTTGATTAATGGTATGGAAGTCTCATCTGGCTGCAAATTTGAGACTGATATAAAACATCTCAGTGTTTCTCCTGGGCTTTTTCAATCCTTGACTGACCTTCTTGTATCAGCTGAAGAAATAGAGCAGTCCCACATCAATGTCAGGCTGCAGCTCAGATAGCTGAGGAACAGTTTGGGATGGTTGTACTTTTGGAAAAGCTATGTGGAAATGCGAATCCAGGAAAAGCATCAGTGCAGGGCTCAAGGCTGGTGGATGAGTAGTGTCCTCCCACTTCAGAGCACAAGCCCTGCAGATAGAACCCACCATCCAATATTTCCTAACCAGTTTGTGTGCATGACCCCCTGGTCGAGAAGAGAGATCAGTAACTACAGTATCTACACAGAGATGCTAGATTGGTGCTTAGGTCCCTGAATGCTGCGCCATGCCAGTAGCATCAGCCTGCTGGGTCACACCTTACTAGTGGCTTGCTTCCTCACCAGGCATAGCATGTGGCTAAACCATGTTAGCTATACATTGAGGACTGCCAGAAGTTCATCCCTGCTAGAAAAGGGATCCCATGCCTTCTTCCTAAAGCAGAGCTAACCTCTGATGGCTGCTGGGAGCTCCTACACCTACGTCAGTGCACTGCCAGTAGTCCTGTACCCAGCCACAGGCTTAGCTTCTCCACAGGCTTTGGATGGCTGCCCCCCTAGGGCGGGAGTCCCAGCTTTTCCTTTCTCCTTGTATTTTTCTATCATTTTTAAATAGGGGCATTTCTGCAAAAAGGACATCAGCTCTGATGTGACCCTTGCATGTTCCCATGCAACGCAAAACTTATTTCCTGAATGGCTTGCTCTGCTCTCAAGTTAACTCAACACGATGGATTTTGTCCAAGTACATTTTGTTTCTTGACATGAGGCCAGGCTCTGCTGGGCTGTGGTGCCGTTTTCTTCTCCCTGCTCTCCTCCCAGTTTCTTTATTATCATCCTCATTACTGAGTGTTACTGGCACTACACAGCCAAGTGGGGGAAAGCAAGCCCCTGCCCAGGCCTGCCTCTGACAGCAGCTGAAGGGAGCACACTGCAGCAGTGGTGAACGCCTTCCTCAATGAGCCTATACACTGATCTGTCCTATGCCTGGCCTGGCACTGGAAGGTATGTCTGAGTCCAGCTGAAGCAGAAAACATTTGAACTCTACACTCTGCCAAATAGCTTCCAGATGTGTGAGATATAGCCTTGGTGTGGACTCTGACTGTAGGTCTGCCAACATACGTCTGCACATTTCTGGTGCACAGGGAACACAAAAGTAGATCTTTTACAACATCTGCTGCTTTTCCCCACTTCTCCCTCCCTGCTTCTTGCAGCTCTTTTCCTGTATTTCGTGATTCTATATAAAATATTACGAAAGGATTCAAGCTTTTTCTGCTGATTTATTAATTATTTCCTGCACGTTTCATACCTAGCTGTGCAGGCAGTATGGTAGAAAGGAAAATACAGAGAGACACCTTCTTCTGCTTGGACAGCAAGCCAGTGACCATGGCCTTTAATGAATACTGTATTGATTCAGAGCTCAGCTGGGTGCTCCTCTTGTGGAATCAAATCATAAAATCATATCAAATTTCACTGGAAAGGGGCTTTTGTACTAGAAGCTGATATTTATCTTACTGTCACAATCTGGACTTGTGGGATGCTAGAGCAGAGCTGGACAGAAGAGGTAAGGGAGAGAGCAGAGACTCTGAGGATTAAGTTATGTGATCATGATGTGATAGCAGCTCTAATTTTCAAATAAGGAAAATTACTAAATAACCACTGCATAAGTTTTTACTTTTAAAGTAATACTTTGGCTAAGAAAAAAGACAATAAAATGAAAGCCTTTCTTTTCTGCTGTTCTCAAACAAAAAGGAGTAGTTATATCTTCATGTTCACTAAGACTCCACAAGTAGTGGTTGTTCACTGTCCTTTTTTCCTACATCAAACCAGTGTATACTTTATTAAAGACTTATCTTTGCAGCCCATAACTGTGTTGGTATCATTTGTTCTTGAACGATAGTCTGGCCCAGTTTGGGGATGTATTTCGAAGGGAGACCACCTGGGAATCATAGAAGCCATCTACACACATCAGGGAGTTGTGGTCAAACTCTTGGCAAATTGTAGACCACAGGAACCTAATTGAGTGGATGACTTCATTTGCCCTATCATCACTGCTGAGTTGATTGATGAGGTGGGGATGCAGCCATGCTTACATACCTGTTTCTGTCCTCCTGAAACAATGAGCTGGGACAGGCTGTGTGATATCGAAAAGACCTGTCAGTCAACTCGGAGGGCTTTCATGGATAGAAAAGTCAAATGGGGGATGTCTGTAGGTAGTGCGTGAGGAGGAGCTGGGTGAGGGAGATGGAAAGACACAGCCAGATGAAAGACAAGATGTCATCTCTTACTTTAATCCACCTATAAAATAGACTGCCTGCTTTTATTTCTCTTGATTTGGAGCAGGCAAAGCAGTGATATTCACCCATAACTACAGTGTCTGCAATGAGTCTGCCTGGGTGACACGTGGCCCTGAAGCAACTCATCTCCAACTCATAAGAGTTGGAGATCTGCGTGCGGTCACATGGCTACGATCTCATTGCGATCACGGAGATGTGGTGGGACAGCTCACATGACTGGAATGTTGTCATGGAGGGCTATGTGCTTTTTAGGAAAGATCAGCCAGCGAGGCGGGGTGGTGGAGTTGCTCTTTATGTAAGAGAGCAGCTTGAATGTATTGAACTCCACCTGGGGGAGAGCGGTGTAGCAGTGGAGAGTTTGTGGGCAAGAATCAAGGGGCGGGCTGGTATGGCTGACACCGTTGTGGGTGTGTGCTACAGGCCCCCTGATTAGGAGGAGGAGGTTGATGAGGCCTTCCACAAACAGTTGGAAGCAGCGTCACGATCCCAGGCGCTGGTGCTTATGGGGGACTTCAATTACCCAGATATTTGCTGGAAAAGCAATGTGGCCAGGCATGCGCGGTCCAGACAGTTCCTGCAATGTGTTGAAGACAACTTCCTGATGCAGGTGGTTGAGGAATCGACAAGGAGAGGGGTACTGCTGGACCTTATTCTCACTAATAGAGAAGGGCTTCTCAGGGAAGTAAAGGTTGGGGGCAGCTTGGGTTGTAGTGACCACGAGATGGTGGAGTTCAAGATCCTGAGTGGAAGAAGTAAAGCAAAAAGTAGGATTGCTATCCTGGACTTTAGGAGAGCCAACTTCGATCTCTTTCGGGGCCTACTTGGAGCTGTCTCATGGGCTAGGGTGTTGGAAGGCAAGGGGTCCTGTGAGAGCTGGTCGGCATTTAAGCAGCTCTTCTTCCAAGCTCAGGATCGGTGCGTCCCTGTGAGGAAGAAATCGGGAAAGGGTGGCAGGAGACCTGTGTGGATGAGCAAGGAGCTCGTGCACAAACTCAAAGGAAAGAAGAAGGCCCATGAAATGTGGAAAAAGGGTCTGACTACTTGGGAAGAATACAGGAATGTTGTCAGGGTCTGCAGGAATGCGACGAGGAAGGCTAAAGCCCGTCTGGAATTGAATCTGGCAAAGGGGATAAAGGATAATAAAAAAGGTTTTTTCAAGTACATTAACAGTAAAAGGAAGACTAGGGAGAATGTGGCTCCCCTGCTAAGTGATGGGGGTGTTCTGGTAACGGGGGATGCTGAGAAGGCGGAGATACTGAATGCCTTCTTTGCTTCTGTCTTCAGTGAAAAAGCTCCCCCTCGGGAATCTGAGACCCTGGAGGTTAGTGAGAGGATCTGGGGAATGGAAGACCTCCCTTCTGTCAGGGAAGAGGTGGTCCGGGAGCGCCTAGGCAACACCAATGTTCACAAATCCATGGGACCCGATGGGATGCATCCACAGGAGCTGAGGGAGCTGGCAGAGGGGATTGCTGAACCTCTTTCTGTCATCTTTGAGAGGTCTTGGAGGACGGGAGAGGTGCCTGAAGACTGGAAGATAGCCAACGTCACCCCGGTCTTCAAAAAAGGCAAGAAGGAAGACCCAGGCAATTATAGGCCAGTCAGCCTCACCTCTGTCCCTGCAAAGGTGATGGAACAGCTTGTGCTGGATGTCATCTCCAGACTACTGGAAGAAGAGGAGGTTATCAGGAGCAGTCAGCACGGGTTCACAAGGGGGAGGTCGTGCTTGACCAACCTGGTAGCCTTCTATGATGTTGTCCCTGGCTGGGTGGATAGGGGGAGAGCAGTGGATGTAGTCTACCTTGATTTCAGCAAGGCATTTGATACTGTCCCCCACGATATCCTTATAACAAAGCTGAGGAAGTGTGGGATAGATGAGTGGACAGTGAGGTGGGTTGAGAACTGGCTGACTGGCAGAGCACAGAGGGTCGTTGTTGGTGGTGCAGAGTCCGGTTGGAGGCCTGTAACTAGCGGTGTTCCTCAGGGGTCGGTGCTGGGTCCGGTCTTGTTCAACATCTTCATCAATGACCTTGATGAGGGGATAGTGGCCACCCTCAGCACGTTTGCTGATGGTATGAAATTGGGAGGATTGGCTGACACGCCTGAAGGCTGTGTTGCCATTCAGCAAGACCTGGACAGGCTGGAGAGCTGGGCAAAAAAAAACAGATGAGGTTTAACAAAAGCAAGTGTAGAGTCTTGCATCTGGGGAGGAATAATTGCATGCACCAGTACAGGTTGGGGGATGAGCTGCTGGAGAGGAGCTCTGCGGAGAGGGACCTGGGTGTCCTGGTGGATGACAGGTTGGCCATGAGCCAGCAGTGTGCCCTTGTGGCCAAGAGGGCCAATGGCATCCTGGGGTGCATTAAAAAGAGCGTGGCCAGCAGGTCAAAGGAGGTGATCCTCCCCCTCTACTCTGCCCTGGTAAGGCCTCATCTGGAGTACTGTGTCCAGTTCTGGGCTCCCCAGTACAAAACAGACAGGGATCTCTTGGAAAGAGTCCAGCGGAGGGCCACAAAGATGGTGAAGGGCCTGGAGCATCTCTCCTATGAAGAAAGGCTGAGTGAACTGGGTCTGTTCAGCCTTGAGAAAAGAAGACTGAGAGGGGACCTGATCCAGGTCTATAAGTATCTGAGGTGTGGGGGGCAGAATGGCGAGGTCAGACTCTTTTCAGTGGTGAGTAGAGACAGGACAAGGGGAAACGGCTGGAAACTGCAGCATAGGAAGTTCTGCACAAATGTGCGCAAGAACTTCTTTACAGTGAGGTGACGGAGCACTGGAACAGGCTGCCCAGGGAGGTGGTGGAGTCTCCTTCTGTGGAGATGTTCAAGACCTGCCTGGATGCCTACCTGTGCGACCTGGTGTAGGGAACCTGCTTTGGCAGGGGGGTTGGACTCGATGATCTCTGGAGGTCCCTTCCAACCCCTACAGTTCTGTGATTCTGTGATTCTGTGATCTTGTCAGGACAGCCACTTTGAGAATTGTAGAGCAGTTCTTTACAATTCTCACCAGCAACCACATTTAGCCAGGTATGAAAGCACATATTGATTCCTGGTGTGTAAGTGTCCTGGTTTTATCAGTATTCCGTATCATGACATCATGATGTCATGACGTCCAACCAACATGCTATGCACTAAGCATGTGTGTAGGGATCTGCAAAATCCCAGCTGTCAAGTCTGGCAGCTAGATGTGTAGGGGCTTGCCTCTAGAGGTGGGTTTCAAAGACAAAATATTTCTATGCAACAATTAAAGATGGTGGGGAAGAGGCAAGTACCCTGAACAGAGTATGCAGGAAAATGGGTTTTAGGAGTTAAAGTAAATATCTTAAGTTCCCTTCTCCTCCCTTCTTCCTGGAATGTAATGGACAGAGTTAAAAAGAGGCTCTGATATTGGCTGATGCTTCATCTCTTGACTTGATTTATGTAATTGTGTGTCAAAACTGAAAAGATCTGGATGAAAGAGCCCTGTTTTTACAGAGACCTACTCCTCTGAGTTTTAAATCTTAGAGACAGTTTAATGTAGTGAAACCTCTGGAAATCTTCCTGGGCTCTTTCTAGTGTGGTGTCCCGTGGAATACCTTTCTTTGAAGGCACCCAGTGTGTGCCCTCCAACTTCATGCCTACAGGACAAAAGAAAATATCTCAGATTAAAATGTTCTGTGCTCCTGCTCCTGTAATCCGTGCCTAAGTGTTATCTGCACAGAGGAAGAGGACAGATGAGTAAGAGTAGAGCCATTTCAATTGCAGGGAAGATAGCTCAGTCTAATAAACACTACCTGTGGTCTATTGCCTATTAGTGCCACCATCTTCTTCAGTTCCTGACTTGTAACATCCTTGAGGGTCATGGTAATTTTGCTAAGCAGAGTACAGATTTAACAGCAATAGAAAAAAAACAGACTTGCTTCAGTTCTGTCAACTCTTCCTTTCACTCAGCATGTTTTGGATCTGAGTTTTTTCATTCACAAATCATCTCTTTGATCTGATACGTCAATCCTAAGCCACTTCTGTCTTCTTTCTCCAGTTTCTTCAGCTTGTGTTATTGTCCCTAATGGCTCTGATCTCACACCCTGAGCCCCAGGCCATTCTGATATTCTCAGTGAAACTAACATTCCTCTCTCTTCAGTCACTCTTTGGTGCAAATTTGTCTGCTATCTGACTTCTCCAGAGGCTTTGATGCTGCAGCTTGCCCTGTTCTTAGACTGAATGTGTAGATGACATAAAAATGGGAGAATAAAACTCATTTGTATCTGAAGGGAAATCTGATTTCAAATGCAGAACTTTCAGGTGTTGAATATGATGCTGCGTAAACACTATGGAAGACTTCATGCTGCTTGCCATGGCCCGTGCTGTTTCCCAGGCACCTGATTTCCCAGGTAATAAAACAGGATATCAGGTATGGGACCCTTGAGCGCTGGGCAGCTAGAAGCTATAAGGTTTTGAATGAGCAGGATGTGAGAAGACATTAACATCAGAGGAAAGCAAAGCATACTCAAACTTCCTCTTTTTGCCTCTAATGGCCACTGTCTGTTTCATGGAGGGACTGATCAGATTTCCTCTGCTGAGACTCAGTGAGTCGTGTGGATAATTACTTTTTCAGAGGATGGACTTTCCAAGTACAGTTCATCTTAGTAATTTGCGTCAAGGCCAGCTAGGATCTGTGGTATTATGTCCTTTTCTTTCATGAATAGCTAGGAAGTAGAATGAGTATTGCTGACTAAAGGATTTCAGTCAGTGGATCATGATCCCATATTATTCATTATTGTAATGACACTGTTATGTATTACGAAAAAAAATTACACAACCTATGGTGTTTTCATTATCAGTGCAGGCTTTTGCTCTTTGACTTGGGTATCATTAGTAGAAATATCACCTATTCAGTCTACATAAATGTCAGATTGAACATGATTATTTTGGATCATGTGCTTCCTGTCCCTTCTGCTCTACACAGACAGCTGTGTGGGGACCCTAGATGGCACTAGCCATGGGCTAATGATGTAACTGTCAGTAACACCAAAAATTCACTCTGATATAAAATAATACCTACTTCATTGTTATTATTGCACAGGTGGAATGTGTTTAGAACTGACATTTTCAGAAGTAGGTGCACAGATTTGGGAGCATACAAAAACACAAGGGGCAAACGCCAGAGTAGACATGTGGTGTCTTAATATTATTAGGATATATTGAAACAGCATTTAGAAAACCATCTGTAGGAGCTACTTCGCAGCTGTAACCACAGCAAACAAATAGTCTTGACTAGCATCTAACTGCCCTGAGAAGTTCTTACAAGTTCTTGAAAGGAATGTGATAGCATGCTCCAGTTCAGCAGCAGAGCAGTGTGGCCTCTTAAACAGGTAACATAACACTCAGTTAAAAAGAATTGAAAAATTTAGGAGAAAAACAAATTACCTGCCTGTAAACTGTTACATGTGCTTGAAAACAAGGGCATAATCACTACAAAAGAATCTCACTTCATCCTCCAAGTTTTGAAATGAAGAATGCAAAAACTTCCAGATCTGCTTCAAAAGAATTCATAAATAGAAAAGTGGGGGACAAATGATTTTCCTAGAGTTTCAGAGGCAAATATTGAGGGATTTAGTGCAAATGTAAATAACTAAGGAGACATCACTTCATACATAATCTATATAAATTCTTGAAAAATGTCAATTCAAAGAGAGAGAAGAGAGCAGGGGCCTTGACATTGCTTCTTCTCAGCCTTGAAGAGCAGGGAATAGGTGAGCAGAGGAACAGGGAAGATAAGCAGTTTCTAAGAATCAAAAGGAAGAATCTTTTTATGTCTTGCTAATCTTTTTTTGTTAATATTACTATTTTTACTTTCTCTATTTCTTTTTTTTTTTTTTTTCTTTAAAATCTCTGTACTGATAAATTAATGTCCCTGTAGTGCTCCTGTGGGAGACAACCAAAGGTTAATGGTTATTCATCTGTTCCCATCCTTTTTGTCAGTTCCCAAATATCACACAAAGGAAGTGTTATCCTTTGTCAAATTATCAGAGATATGATTTTAAAGTGCATTCTACGTTTCATTGATATTATTTATATGCCCTACCAAATCAGGTATGTATATATTTGTGTACATTTTGTTTGTAAATAGTCTTTTCCTCTATCTCTCCAAAGCATTTTCATTCCTTTGCATCCTCATGGTTTTTAACCTACCATTTAGAGACTCATTTTTGTTTTCTTTTCAGCCATTACACTGCATATGCCCATTTTTAGAACTGGGGACTAGGACTGAAAGAACAGAGTCTTGGGAGACCTGCAGGCTCATTGCTGATGCATCTTGGTGGTGTAACTCTGTCATGTTCTTCTGTAAATTCCTGAATGTGCTAACTTTTTGTTTTATGCAGAGATGGAAACTCTGGTCAATGTCTTCAGAAATTTTGCAAACAGTGGAAATCAGGCGAATAGAGACCGAGTTCATTCTTGAGTTTGTTCTCTGTATTACCTTCCCATCTAATGAAAACGTGCTCATTTCTTAAGCAAAATAGAAACAAATGCATAACAGTTACAGTTTTCACACGCTATAACTGCATATAGGTAGGTGTTAAAAATGCCCCCTCTCTCTCCATTTTCCTCTTCAAACTCCTTTACCTGACTTTTTATCTCCAAGTCCAAATCCTGCAGAACAAATATTTCAGTCTCTTCTTTCACAATGAGTGAAAACTCTTGGGTGAAATGGTTTAGAACTGACCTCTTTTGCAATTTAATACCTTGCAATGCAGCTCTAAAGATGTTTTTTATTATAGAGAAACTGGTTTCCTTGCTCCTTCAACTGTATCTAAAATGAGTGTGGCAAAACCAGAGTTTTAATGAGGACTGTTATTATCCTTGGTTTTGAAATTCCCCTCCTGGCAGCCATTAGGATCTTTCAGCAAACACTATCAAAATGGTATAATGTATGTGTCTGAGGGCTTGATTAGCACTTGATACATAAAATCTTGTACAGCCTCCAGGACACTGTTGCCTTTCCAGAATTAAATTGGCAGAGACATTCTTGTCCGCCTTGTTTGTACTTAACGATATAAAAATGAGGTTTGCTGTGTAAATGAGGCTTCTTTTGACTGAAAGTGAGAGGTTTTAGCTCTGCATGTCATTTACCCTTAAGCTATGAAACGAGCAGGTAGGG
Organism: Lagopus leucura; assembly: GCF_019238085.1. Taxonomy (NCBI): domain Eukaryota; kingdom Metazoa; phylum Chordata; class Aves; order Galliformes; family Phasianidae; genus Lagopus; species Lagopus leucura. The sequence goes on along the minus strand of NW_024962268.1, from coordinate 5,700,130 downwards.
AACACGTGTTTTAGCGTACGATTTTTTTCCTGACCTCTGCTGGAATAAATAATCCCCCTATGATCATTCCAATGTGCTTTCAATTTCAGATACTGGCCTCCATGCATTGCTATACAAATACCATCTGAATCAGATGAACGTTTTTTTCCCAGAATTCAGGGATATGATGTGTGCTTCTACTACTTCCCAGAAGACTTTTTTTTTCTGCAAGAACGTTTCACGCCTCATTGTGTAGGCCTTTTCTCATTTGCAATGGATAATTTATGGATAATCACTATTTATTAAGTGATGTCAGAACACTTCAGGGTGGGTTATTGCTCTCAAATATATTCATTATTTTTAGCTTTGGAACATGCATTTTCTAAAAAGGAGAGTGAATATATCTTCTTCTGGGTGGAAGGGATACTGAAGTGCAGGGCAGCAAAAAGTATCCTCAGACTCCTGATACCCTTTGCTGTTATTCCCTCCTCCCCATCTCTTCCTCCTGCTCCATGGTTGGTACTCACACATATCACACAGGATATGAGAAATGAAGCCTGAATATACATTCATGAATATTTATATGCCTGCCTGTCGTTTCCCAGTTATGCACATGTTGCCTCAAGTACTTTATCTGGAGAATTTTTATTAGCCAAAGAGTATACACATCTTGGATCTGCCCAGACAGCACATGTCTCTTAGATCTGTACTTCATCTGGTTAAAAAGATGGAAAAGGCTCACTCATGATTAGACGGTCAGAGCCAGGTTCAGAAGAAGTGGTCCAAAAGAATTTCTAAACCCTATTTTGTACAGGTGACCCTAAATCCCTACTCTTCACTCACGTAAATCACTGTGGAATCTAACTAATGAGCCTAACAAACAAAACAGGGAGGGAAGTTGAAGTAGATGCTGAAAAAATAATAGTAGCTATAAACAGAAAACTGCATATTTTGAAGTCATGGTCAGTGGCTGCGTAGGATGGTTCTCACTTTTATCAAGGTGTTTAGTAATCATGGATATAACCAATCCTCTCTTTGTAGCCATTCTCCCTGAACTTAATTGTTTATACTACATTGCAGTCAAGTTCACTACATGAAAATTTCACGATAAAACTCTTCCAAAATAACTCTAGTCCAAATATCTTCTTCTTTTGTAGAAGAGTCCTAAAGTAGTAATTTTTGCTTTGGTCTATGGGTACCCCAGGTAGACACTCAGGCTGAGGTTGGTGATATGAAGCCACGTTGGTCCTAGGCAGTGTCAGAAGATATATAAATGCCAGGCTAATATATCCCTAAAAGACAGTATTTGGCCTTTGGTCCAACTCAGTGCTGGCTTTTGACCTCTAATAATTATCCAAATTTTTTTTTTTTTTTTTTTTTTTTTGCAGGACAGAGGCATAAGGAAGCTGTGTGATTGCAGCTGGATCAGTTTGCAGAGACCTGCAGGCTGCCTACACAGTGTACATGTTATGCTAAATTGTACTACGTATTCTGGTTTATTTCACATGCAAGATTTTGGTCCTAGATTAATTTTAGCGTTTTGATTTTATTACACATCTATGTTAGGTTTGCATCTTCCAATAAATGTTGTAAGTGTTTGGCATCACTTGCATTGCATAGATTGCCTCATAAGCATCCAGCCTGATTCACCTCCTCCTTACAGCTGCCAAATGATAATCAAATCATAAAATGGTAGAAGGTTTTGCACATTAATGTTTGTCTTCCCTTAGATGTGCCTTTAATTTAGTTGTTTCATGAAGAAATGACATTAAAACCTTTACCATAATTATGATGTTTAAGAGACATGGGAACCATTCTTCAGGGCTCTTTGGGGGAAAACTGTGGGAAATCTAATAGGTCATATCTTTTAGCAGAAGACAAAAAACAGGAGAATTCTTGAAATTTTCTTTTTTTTCTTCTTCTTCTTCTTTTTTTTTTTTTTTTAATGTTTAGTCAGCTTAATTACATGCCTGCATTATTTACAGTCTGTTATTCTCTGTAAGATAATAGGGTATCATGGATTCTTGAATTGCTAGTCCTGCAAAAGCATAGCTCATTTATTTTAATGACTGCATAATCTAGCCAATTAACAAGATGGTCAAGCTCTCATGATGAAGTTCAGTAGCTCAAGCATTAGCAAGCCAAGCTTTTTCCTAAAGATGAGTTGTTATCTAAGAAGTATTTGTGTTTTAAAGCTCCCATTGAATGGTTAGATGCTAGTTGTTGCTGTGGATATTGATCATAGATTTTTCTTCAGTCAAATGTACAAATGCTTTTTCACTGAAAGTATCTGAAAAAATGTGGTTTGCATAAACAGCAGTGCAAACACCAAGCACTGCGGCAGAGGTGATACCCCTGCACTCTGATTTGATGGTTGTTGCCTCTGGAGGGATTTTTGTCTCCCCTAATTTTGCACATTGATGTGTTTGAACTCCCTGCATGTTGCTCTTTCTTTGCTGTTCACTATACTCTGTGCACCCCCTGTACCAAAGGAAGGTGCTATATGGCATTGATGAAGCTACCATCAGAGTGAGAATAAACACTGTCAACAGAGTAAACTCAGTGGCTATAAGAGCATACAGTGACCATGTAGACCTGAGGGATAAGTGCTGCTCTAAGAGCACATTTTTTCCAAGTATGAACTTTCAACTGGCAAACCAATCCAAGATACTGTAATTTGCCTTCAGAAGCTGAAGTGACCAGCCACGGTGCAAGTGAAGAGCCACATGAAAGGCACCAGAAGCAGAAGAAGAATGGTGGCTCCTGACCCATAGGGAGCTGGGAGACAAATGGATAAGGCCAGTCTATTCTCGGTGATGTGTTGCAATAGGATAAGGAGTAATGGCCTAAAACTTAAATATAGGAAGTTCCATACTAACATGTGGAAGAACTTCTTTAAGGTAAGGGTGACTGAGCTCTGGAACAGGTTGCCTAGAGAGGTTGTGGATTCTCCTCTCAGGGACGAATTCAAGATCTGTCCGGACACCTGTGCAACCTATTGTTCCTGAACCTAGGGTTCCTGCATTAGCAGGGGAGTTGGACTCAGTGATCTTTTGAGGTCCCTTCCAACCCATGTGATTCTGTGATTTTGTGAGGTGGATGCCATGATGGAGTGTGAGTACAACTACAGCTTTCTCTCAGTAAGAAACAGGGATCTGAAAATACTCCTGGACGTTCCCCTTAAGAAGGAGATTTCTCCAGTTTATGGGAGATGTAGGGCAGAGCTGGGCATCAGGCATTGGTCCCATCACTCTTTATTTCCTAAGGGGCGGTATACCATACTTAGGGAGAATATTAGTGAGGTTATTTTGAAGATATTTTAAGAGGGAGCACCAGTAACATTGTCATCAGATATCCATTTCTTTCTGCTCATCTCTGCTGTGAAATTTCCTAACAAATGCTGTGCTAAAATCACTGTTTTAGGCTGGAGACCTCTCAAGCCTTTCAGTTTGGGTTCTTTCTCTCTACCACAGAGAAAAACGAACAGACATAGCATGCCTTGCCACTCATACAGTGTTTCAAGAAAATATGGAAGAGCTACCTTTTTTCTTCAGGCTCTGCCTTTAAGATTTAAAATGTCTGGCACGTATTCATGCCTTTGCATTTCTTGATTCCTATGGAGCCTGGACTATTTCATATGTATGCAGCTGGTCTAAGAGAGCCAGAAAAAAAAGAAAAAAAAAGAAAAAAGAAAAAAAGCTATCCTGCATAAAATGAGTCAGTTTAAAAAGGAAAAAAGGATATATGTGAATGTATGTATGAGAAGTGTAATGCAGCCTTGCTTCCTGCTGCCTGCTCTGAAGTCTGGAGATCAGAACTAGTGAGTTTGCTTTATCCATCCCAAGAGAGACCTTGCACAGTGTTTGAGGTATTATGCGCTGAAAGACCTCATTAATGATGCAAACACTTCAGCTGTCACTGACTCATAAAAAAGCTCAGAAATGGGAAGGTCTGAAGGAAATTGATTTTCTTTAATTCCTCTGTAAAGTGTCATGTGGAATACTGATCACTTCAGTAGAAATAATTTAAATTTCCCCCAGGCATCTACTGCAAGGCAAATTTTTTTTTATCTGATATGGCTTTTTTGTTGTTGAATCATAGTGCTCATCAGTTGGATACTAAGATACTCAGGACATTCACTATGGTTTCTCTTTGAAAAAAGAAGCCACTTGGACTGGAACTATTGGAGAATTACTATTTCATGTCATGTTAGGCCATCTACAACTGTTTTAAGTGGCTTTGCAATGAATAACTCAAAACATGTGGTGTGGAAGGCACAGTACTGCTCCAGTGCTGTTATGCCCTATTTTTGGATAAGGATCAAGGTGAGTAAAGGCTCTACTCTACTGAAACTCAGCTAGTCAACCTGTAGTATGCTTTGCTATTAAAGTTAGTGAAGAGAGAAATGGTAATAGAAAATCTTATGGAAAAATAAATCTGATTTAAAATATGTCAATTTTCTCCCCAGCTCCCGCAGGTTGTGAAAGTAAATTCATAAGTTCATAAAGCTCTGGGTGTCCCTGGGTGGAAGGTGGGATAGGGCTATAAAGCACTTTATTTCCTTAGTATCCATAGGGAGTTATTACTTTGCTCCTACACATTATTAAAGAGCTTTTGGAAATTATGCTGAATGATTCACTTGGACAGACCATGGTAAATAATGCCTGTTTAGACCTGCTGTCCTGTGAGGGACATTTTGGCTAGAGAATAAGTTAAGATTTGCTCAAGTCAATATATATTTCTAGAAAATTTTATCAAGGTCACCTAGAATAATGATAAATCAAAATAGTAGGCTGTGATATTCACCTTCTCCTATTCCTGATCGCTCTGGCATTTACATTACCGTGGTCTACTAGCTTCATTATAGGTCACATCTTTGTGAGATTAATCTATTCTGCTGTGCACTGAAGCAGTGGCAAATGTTTAAAGAAAGTGTGTGTGTGTTATAAAGCTGTCAGTGATTATAGACAGTTTAGGGACTGCAAAGTGAGAATCTTCATGGGGAGAGCAGGGGGAGGGTCTGAACTGAAAAACACAAGCCCTGATGGTGAGCTGTCATCAGAAATAAGGATGCAGAACAGTGGTGCAGGTTTCCAACTCCCATGTGTGAATGAAAGCTGCATCCTCAAGTGAAATCTTCAGGAAGTTTGCATGCAGATCTCATCTAAATTCAGCATGTTGAATTCTCTCTGCTCAGCAGTGCTATTAACCTTATTCATTATTGCTCTCCAAGTTAATGATGGGTATCTGATCTGCATAGCGATCTTCTCTCCTTTGCCATATTCATCACAATACAACTTCAGCTAGGTCGTTATTAAGTAACAGAGGTGAGATGTAGGAGAATCATTTTCAAAATAAATGCCTGTGCCTGTATCAAAATACGATCCTAAAGTTGTTGCCATTAATCTGACACTCAGGAACCTGCTGTGGTGACTAATGGTCCATCACAGACCAGTCTGTGACCCCCAAGTGGATCCCACTCTGTCAAGTTGGGGGGGGGGGGGAAGAAGGAGGAGGGGCGGGGATTGGCAGAACTATGTGGCAAGCATGACCTTGCTCAAGGAGATGTGCTGCTAAGGGCAGCCTGGTTGACTGAGAACCTCTCCCTTTTCTGCCAGTCCTGGTATCGAAATGCTGTTTTGATACAACCTGCTGGAACAGAGGATGATGTTTCCACCCCTTAGGGAGTTAGGTCAACACCATTCTCCAACCCTCCACTGTGGCAGCTCTCTGTGACAGACAACACGAGGCCACCAGGGCTGCTCTTTGGTGCAGAGACATGGGAGCTGGGAGGACTGAGAGAATCACATTCAGTGGAAGTGTGCAGACCAGCACTGTCATCTCCAGCCTCTGGCCCATGGCACTTGTGGCACTGCTGCCAGCCTCACACATCAAATTCAATTGCTCAAATTCAACCCTAGATCAGCAGGTCTGATCAAGGGGCCGCTACAGCTTATTTTCAAGGAGGACTTGTCCTTGAAAGGAGGAAATAAGGTACTGAGTACTGCAATAATCTGGCAAATAAATTGTAAAGGAGAAATAAATCAGCAGGGGATTCTCAGCTGAAAATCTTCTGTTGGCTGCATTAGCTACAATTTAATGATCTGCACAAGATGCACTACCCAACTTGTTACACAGTATAGCTTAACTGAACTTGAGACATCACCTCTGTTTGGTTCTGAGCGGCACAGTTACGGGCTGGCTAGAAATAGTATGCTGATTTTCACTTTGAGCTCAAATCTTGTTCAATGACTGCAACACTGTCCTCTCTTGTGATTTGAAACATATAAAAATCTTACATTATTTGGAATGGATTTTCTCCTGAAGCCTTAATACACGCACACAATTCACAACCAGCCTTGCTGCGGCACTAAAACTGTGCTCAGTTTCTGATGTAATTTATTCCCAAGAAAAGAGATTGAGGTAATAATATTTATGACTTTACAACAGATTCAAACACAAGAAAGGAAACTGAGAAATGAGGTGCAAAGGTCCATTTCAAATAAATGTCTAGCAATAAAAATCCTATGATAGTCATTCATAGAAACAGGAATGCCTCCTAACCATGCTGCATCTTCATGAACTCCCTGTCTTTCCTACTCAATGGAGCTTTCTGCCCTTGCTGGTTGCAGTGAAAAATTTTGTTTCTGTGCTCAGCTGCTGCTCTTTCCACTGTGATACTGCAGTGGTTCGCAGTGACGGACAATTCCTTTGCAACAAGTCCCTGGAAGACAGCTTGCCCTGATGTGAGGGGATGTGGCTGCTGGTCTCTGATTTCTGATCCTCCTGGAAATGTGATCTCCAGAGCAGTCTGGTTCTCCCAGTAATGTGTGTATGGCATTTTTCAGGCTGCAGTTAACAGCTGTGCATCTGCTGGATCCTGCATCCTATCCCCCTTGATGGAGAGGTGCAAAGCACAGTGGTAAGACTTGTAGTGCTGCTGCAGTAGAGATATGAGAGCAAAAACAACCAATGTTTAGCTGCTATGTGGTGATTATGCTGTGAGATTGGGAACTGTGCTACACTCACGGTAAGGATGCAGGTTTGCAAGATGATGATGGCAACTGAGAAAGGGAGTGCAAACAGCCTTTCAGGCTTATCTTTCCCTGGTAGCTCTCCTGGATGAAGCAAGCAGCAGAAATTCACAAGGCCATGCACCAAAAAAGCCTGGGCTGCAGTTATTTCTAGCAGGAAGCACACTGAGGTCAGTGGCATCCTGAAGTAGATTAATCATGAAACGTGATGTTCACTTATTGGCCTCACTGATCAGAGAGTGTGTGTCACCAGTGTGTGACAGCCTCATGGCTTGGAGAGCCCCTGCGCTCATCACCTGGCCACACACTGCATGGGCACCACAGCCTCAGGCAGAATGCAATGAGCAGTGTTCACAGAGCCCTCAGAGCTTGCAGAGGGCTGCAGCCATGTTGTGGAAAGCAAGGCCTGGGCCACAGAGGAAGGAGTGTGTGCAGCTGTCTTGCCTTACATCTGCTGACCTGGTGGCACGTTTCTCACACGTAGCAGGGAAAGTCTCCAGTTACCACTTGGAGACCTCTGGACAGGAAACTCAATATAGTCTTATAGCTTGTGATGCTTTTCTTGAAGCCTTCTATTTAAAAATACAAAAACAAACAAAAACAAAACATCCAAAAACCAAATAACAACAACAACAACAACAAAAAAAGCATCCACAAATGAGAGCAAAACCAAAACAGAAAGCTATACCAACGCTGCATTAAGGAAGTTACGCTTTTGACATGCAGAGTAAGCAGGTGGGGTGTGGAACACCACAGACCTGCTGTAAGCAGCTGCACCTTGTTTCCAGGAACACAGTCTCCTTTGTTTTCCAGTGGGGAAAACAAAGAAAACTGCAGTCCCCTCCTTTCTTGGTAACAAAGAGCTTTTTAGCTTTCTGCCTGAGTCTTATCCAGGTGCCTAGTGGTGTTTGAGGCCTTCTTGCCTGCTTCTTGGGGGTTGGACTAGATGATCTCCAGAAGTCCCTTCAACCTTCACTGTGATTCTTTGAGTGCAAAGGCTTGATGGGGGGACTGGGATGTCTTGAGGGCTTAGAAAAAAGACTAACAAAACAGCCGAGAGTGGAATGTTCAAAAATAAAATACCAACATCACTCAAAAGTTTTAGAACTCTGTCCTAAAAACAACCCAGAGCATAACTGAGCCTCTTAGACTTCTATTGGCGGCAGTCTTATTTCTAAATTGAAGTTCTGGCAAGTGAAATGCTACCCCTCTTAATCAGCTGAGCTCAAATTCTCCTCCTGCCACAAGGAGCTGCTCTAAAAGAAGAAAGAGTGGAAATAATGAATATGAGAACACACAGTAAGGGATTGTGTCTGAGCACTAAATGACTGGTGTTGGAGTGAGGCAGAGAGCTTGGTCCCATTGCATGGGCTGGCTGTAGCTAACAATGTACTGCAGACATGCAGTGCGTAGCCATGTCCCTGGAGACATCCAAGGGCAGGCTAAGCAGAGCTCTGAGCAGCCTCATCTATCTGTAGGTGTCCCTGTCATTGCAGGAAAACTGGACTAGATGGCTATTAAAGGTCCCTCCCAATTCTAAAGATTCTGTGATTCTGTGATAAAGGTTGAAATGTTCATCACAGAGGTGCAAGCTGTGCTTGTTGGGAAATCTGCTTGTGTTTAATTTTAAAATCACAACTTTCCACTTGGACCACTTGAATCAGCTCTGTCAAATGCCCATGATATTTTCTCAGTTCTTGCTCTGCTGAGGGGAGATGATTTTTACCTTTTTTTTTTTTTCATTTTGTATTTGAGCTAACACAGCAAGCTGACAGAATCAATCATATATCATAATCATATGCCTCTGGTCCTGAACAATGAGGCCAAATTCCAGGCTGTGGATATTTTATATCCAAGCCCCATTTGAAATGAAAGTTCTTATTAGCTCTTATGAACAAAAAGCTGTGTTTCATAGGCGTAGGCATATTTTTTTCTCTCAAACTAGTTAGTTGTGTCTGTATGCAAGATTTCCTGTTGATTCAGCATTTTCAGCAGATTTTAATGTGATTTCTTGGAGCACTTACTTTCTCCTAGCTACTGAATTAATTGATCTTCTAAGAACTGCATATCTGTCCTCATTTTGAACTTCTCAGTCAAATTCTATGAAGTGCTAATGGCATGTAGTAGTGCAGAGGGCTTAAAAAAAGGCCCTGTAACAGCTGTGGAACTCATATTCCTGCAAAATATGTGTATGTTTGGTGGCCCTGCTAGGTAGGGGGGTTGGAACTACATGATCCTTGAGGTCCCTTCCAACCCGGGTGATTCTGTGATCTGTGTGATTCTGTGAAAACATGTATCTTTAAAACAGTGTTCAGTACATTCAATATCCAGGAAACATTGTCCAGGAATAGGTTTGTTGTAAAGCTAGAAAGAACAGGTTATTGAAGCCAACCCAGACAGAAACCTCTGTAGCCTGCTCTTACAGCCCCTCATTCAATTACCTATTTTAAAGCAACTTGAATAGAAGAGTCAACATGAAATGTGGCAGCAGGACATCTGTGCCACCGTATTGACTATTCAGAGGATGTTTATTTGATTGTCAGTTTTGGCTTCCTGGAAAAAAATGATTTACATATAGTTTCTGCAAGCTATTTTTATGACAGTGAATTCTTCTTTTTATGATAAATCAAGGTTAAACTGTTTCTTTTTCAGAGGAACTATGGGTATCAGTGAGACTCCTGTGACCTGAAAGAAGGCAAATTTGGTAAGTCATTGTTTCTGTGCTTTTTCAATTTTCTTTTATTTATTTTTAATTAAAATATAACTGTAAATGTGTGTTCCCTGATTTAGCCACTTGGGGATGAAAGCTAATGCTATAATTACAGCTTTGTTCCAAATCTTGATCACAGTGACAGTGGGTGTTTTCTAATAATTAAAACTTTTTCCAGCTGATTTGTGAGCACTATGTTCATTGACTTTTTTTTTTTTTTCTTTTTTTTTTCCTGTGGTTGTCACTGGAGTTCAAAGGCTTTTTCCAAGCAGCTCACATTGTTCCTGTTCCTGCACAGTGGTTAAGGTGGGATGGAATGGGCAGATGTTGGGCTGCTTGGGAGCACTCACTACAAGAAGAAGCAAAGATTTTGGTGATCACAAGACATCCAAGACAAGGCACAAGACATTGCACACTGAGGTGGGAGTTGTTTTAAAAAAGACACCACACAGGCTGGCTACTGCTGTGCAGTCCTGCTCAGGTGCCGGGTTGTGAGTGGCTTGCTGCCTAGAAGATGCACTCCAGCTCCAAGCAGGGGGCTCAGGGCATGCATTGATTGATTGATCTTTGCAAAAAGCAATGTCAGCAAAGAAATAAAATTGCATTATTCCCAGCCAGTGCTCTAATGGAAAGACAAGGCTCAGTTTTACAAAGCAGCTGTTTCGAACTGTTCTTCTGGCATCCAAATGCCTCAGAAGAAAGGGATGGAGGTAAGAGTAGAAACATCCAGGAGTGATGAGCATGCGGAATTTTTCACATTTTACAAAGGCTTCTGACATCTTCATTTGTGAAAGAGGAGAGAATGGTTCAGCACGTACTTATGGTTGGGAGCCTTCCAAACTCTCACTTTTTTGTTTTGTTTTGTTTTGTTTTGTTTTTCTTGACCCTTGCTTCACATACTGCTTGACTACCCCCTTGTTCAGCGAAGAAATCCTATTACAGGCATACTGATTACCTAGAAATTAAATCAGATGCCATCATGCTGCTACATTTCCACCTCAATTATGCAGGATGGAATTAAAAGTACCCTAGAATAAGACCCCTACTGTTTTATGAACTCCAAACCACAAGAGAAATATTCTACCCGGTGACCTTTATCTGCATATAATTACAGTCTGAGGCATTCTTAATCATTTGCTAAACTATTTCTAGTGTTATTCCATGGTAATCTTAAATACCTGGGGATTACCAGAGATTACTGCCCTATTTTCAGGCCACAGCAGCTATATTTCTAAGTAATTCTGTGTTCTTGCAGCAGGCATCGTTGCATATGATAAATATAACTTTTTAAATGAAGATCAAAATTGCTGTGTAACAAAGAATAGAACAAATATATAATTCATCTTTAAAACTTTGAATAAACAAACAAACATGAGGCTAATGCATCTGTATTTAAAAGCCATGCTGCTTTGTGCTGAAGTTTGCTGTGTATTGCAAGCAGTTTCGTGATCCTATTAAATGATCACACTTCTAGAGTAAACTTCTTCATGGAACTAAAACTCCAGACTTTTGCTGCATGCTATGTTACCTCCAGAAGAGAGTGAGTGGAAATTGTCATGTACATGCCTCAGGTCGGCACAGTGGCTTCATTCAGCAAATAATCTGTGCACCAAGTACCATTTGTAGGGGATGGGATACGGTTCCATGAGCCTGAAATAAGCCGCTGCTAACCTCCGGGTTACAGGCAGTTGAGCATGCAGTAGTACTATAGGTGGATAAAATTAACAGCATGTGATAGGTCTTTGTGAAGCAAGCCTGTGGCACTAGACTTGGGTGTTTTTTTTTTTTTTTGTTTGTTTGTTTTTTGTTTTTTTTTGTGTGTGTGTTTTAATTATTATTTTGTGGAGTAGACAAAAGTTTGCAAGCTAACAGTAAAAAGTATTTTCATCTGTAGTGGAGACTGACATGAGCTACTGTGCCACAAGGGCTGAAAAAATCATGTCCCCAGAAGGGACCACTGAGCTCATGGTCTAGCCTGCTGTGTGTGGGACATGGCCCCACAAAACCACTTGTTAAGTGGTCATCACCTGTGGCTCACAAACTGGAGCTGGGCAGAAGAATTTTGCCCCAGATCATGAGTCAAGGTTCACCTGATTCTGAAGCTATCAGCATAATACTGGGAAAAGCATAGGAAGTAGAAAAACACCCTTAACAAACAGCAAAAGATTGCCCTGGAACACTGAAAACCCTTCACAGTATTATAGAAATAAGCACAAAATGGTCCTTCTCTCCATACTGTCTGAACCCTCTGAACAAATAATGTTATTTTCCTATGTGCTGCAGCAACCATTGTGTGACTGTCCCAGCTATTTTGACATCTTGTAGGTGATGAGAAATTACATGGCTCCTTTCTAGAACTGGTAAATGTAGTGGCATGTTGCAAGTGAGAAGAGTTTTATAGTAATCATGCGAAAAACAATTTGGATTCTTTTCACAGTATTTGTTGAGATTGTATCATATTGTTCCCTGGCTTTCTTTTTTTTTCTTTTAATTATGAGCCAACAGGGATGTTTGACTTCTCCTTAGTGCTGAATATCTTTCAGAATTTTTTCTTTGTAACCAAACGAGTTTTTTCTTTCCTTAAATAAGCTCAGTAATGGGGCATAAACCAGTCTTAATGCTATAATACATTCGACACTTTACTGACGCTTTAGTAATCTCTGTATCCCCACATGGACGAAGGAGGATGGCTTCCTGCCACCCATAGTAATGTAATTAAATCCTGGAATACACTGTTGAAAAAATGTTAGTTAAGAGCCCAATGCCTTTCTGGGACATTGATGATGCCTTTTCAGAGCTGGCTCTGTCCCCTTGATTACACATCTGTCTGTACATATATATGTTCCGTCTTTGCATGCATGCAAACAGGCTCTGAACACATTGTTCTATGCTCAGTGTTGCCTACAGGCTCTCTGATGTGGCAGCAGTAATGACCCATTACAAGCTAATGTGGGTCATGCTTGGAAATCTCCGGAAGGCTGTGGATGTATTGGAGACAACTCTGCTATCCTGAACAACACATGCAGGAGAATTAGATTGCTCTGTGAACTGAGCTTCAGCATTTTCCACAAGCAAATTGAGATCCTTATATTCGAAAGTGTAAATACAACTGAGTTCTGCCAGTCAAATCATTCAGATCAACAACAAAGCTATCAGGCAAACAGACATCTTTTAATTCTTCTTCACTTTCCTCTCCCCTCTCTGTCCAGACTAAAAAATCTCCTCAAAGCTGAAATCCTGGCTGATAAGTGGATCAGGACTGGCAGATGTTTCTCAACCACTCATCTTTTGCTTACGGAAGTCAGCAAAGCCCCTCTTTCATCTACCTCTCTGCTCCAAGGCCCTTGGTTGCTGGGGCTGCTGCAGGACTGCAGGAGGGTGGTGGCACTGAGATCAGTCATGGACTCTATATGTACATGTTCGTATGTACACAGCTGCATTGTGAAAATTCTTATGCATCTCAAGTTTTACCAACAGCCATATTAATTTAGAAATCTATTCTCTTCCTTTTTTCACCCCTCATTCATCTTTTGTGTCCTACCTTGTTTAACAGGTGAGGGCTGTAGGACAGACAGGAGGTGACTGCCAGTGTGTGGATCTTCACCTGCTGCACCTTCAGTCCGTCCAGGAGGCATATAGCTCTGCAGTGAACCCTGGCACAGAACAGTATAGATGCTCAAATTCACATGGGGTGAACGAGTGTGTTGACAGGACATTATCCAATACACCAGAACCGTCTTTGTCTTGCTGCTACTCCCAGCCACATTTCACCATTTGTTGGGGCATTAGCGGGATGAAGTAACTTTTTGGTGTATCCTTATCTGCCATCCTTCCAAGTGCTTTTGGTCACTGTTGGAGGAAGGATATTGAGCCTGGCAGAACCCGTGGTATGGCTCAATTCAGGTGGTCTCAGGTGGCATAGGCAAGCTGAACAGCAAGTGATGAAGTTTTTGCTCCCAGCCAGCAGCTTTCTCTGGGTTTTGCACACAGATTCTGAATACAAATGTAGGACGAAAACAGTCTAGAGGTTATTTCAGTGGGGCTGATAAAATTCTTTTGGTTTTAATCCCTGAATGTGTTGAGAAAAGCTCAAAAATATAGAGGTGGCTTGGAGGACTGTGTGGTGGAACCACTGGAAGAGAAAACTGTGAACCCTCAGAGGGCATCTCTTATGCTGCTCATCATACAACAGACCAGGATAGGACCCTTCAAACACTACCCTGGGCTCTCAGGCAATACATGTGAAGCTGCAGCCAGGAACAGGCAGTGATCCTGCTCTCTGTCATCTGGAGCCACAAAGCACTGCATGTATTGTCCTGGGATGCAGAAGATGAGGTGCTCAAAGACACCTGCTGCAGTGTCTTAGCTTAACTTCTCAGGGAACACTCCTTAAATAGAAAACATCTGGTATCAGCTGTGCTGCAGGCCAGCTGAGATCCAGTCAGATAAAATAAACATTTGCTTGAAACAGGCTCCTGACAACACGCGTGCAAGAAAGGTCATTTTTATGCCTGCCTGAGTGATCAGAATACAAAAATGGGGATGAAATGTTCTGTCCACAGCCTTGATACGGTGTGATTAGTTTTTCATTTTTATTCAAGGCTCATGTATTGTGTTTCCCTGCCTCTCTTTCATTGGCACACCATCCTCTATTTTTTTCTTTTTATACGTCTTTGGACTTGAACAGAATATTGCTGTTGAAGGGCCCTGCTTTGACTTTGCCGTCATCTGTCCTTGCAGATTCGTTTCATTAGGGGTTGTGGGGAGGCAATGAACTCGCTTTTCATTTCCAGCATTAATGAGGAGAAGGCTTCCGAGGCTTCAGCCATCCCCTTTAGTTCCACCTGGTGAACGTGCACTGCATGTCACAGCATGGGAAGCTGCTTTGGGGCTGCTTGGATCTCGTGTCAGCGCAGTATGGAGAGCGTGACACTGCTAACATCCTGGGGCTTCTAAAAGGCTGCCAGTGGTGCACAATCATTAAGTAACTTACAGATGAAATTCTGCTAAACCACCATGCTCATATCCTTAAAACACAGGATTTCCATTCCTGTCATGTTTTCCAGTGCAGCTTTACAAGTCACAGCAATACCTACAAGTCTCTAACATGTGCTTTCTTTCAATCGTGGTTTATTTCTTGTAAGTAAAGTGCTGGAAACAGTTCTGCCTCCTCAGTGCTGACCTCTCTAGACATTGCGGTGGTACAGTGTCAGATCTGGTCATACGCCAAAATTTCTGCTCAAAAATCACCCTCTGCCTGGGTAGATTCTGTTGTTCATTTTTAGGCTCTGTTGTAGCACGACTTTTTGGAGAGGCCTGAACAAGAGTTCAGGGATGCCTAAGTACATCCTACTCCTTTTACTGATGCTTCTTAAAGCCAAGCAGTCTTTTGTTAACTCTTCACCATGCTGTAAAATTAACATTGGACTTGTCAATTAATTACTCACAGACTCAAGGCCCACTGAACAACTATGGCCATACACACTTTGCCATTTAATGACTACAGCCCATTTAATTTCTCCAGAAGAGGATTAAATTGTGCAAGCCCCCTGCAAAAGCAGGGAATCTCGTTTCAAAGACTATGTGATAAAAAGTCTACTCATTATTCCAGTAATCCGCTATGCCTTTTAACTACCTTTCCTGTTGTGAAGCAGTATCTCATTGCAAGGTCACATTTATTTATTTTCATCTCCCATCTCTAAGTTTAAGGTTACCTAGACCCTTCTCTTTCGTTTTAACCCTATTCTTCTTGGAGGAACCTGAATTGGCAAATAAGTATCAGACCATCTCTTTCATCACTTCTTTTGATGCAGTGCAGTGCACTACTTCTACAATCTATGGAGACCATTCAGTGTGATGATTCATGTCAGCCCAGAAGACCAGCCCTTTCTGGTTGTCTGCCATCCCACTAGTCTTTGTGCTGCCTGCATATTTACATGGCAAGACTTGTATCCCATCCTTCTTGTTGCTTGGATAATTAATAATGGCAACTAATAATTGGACTGTTCAGAAATGATACCTCCTATTTTAATACAGAGGTGAATGTTGGTGGTATGATAGTAGAGGTTGAACCTCTCCACCGATATCCCATTCGATGTTGTTGCCATGTGACAGATGGCAGCCAAGGGGCAGTCTGACAGAATGGCATCTGACATGGAAGTGTGTATGGAGAAAACATGTGATACTGAATTCCTCCATGCAGAAAAAGGCACCCACTGACATTCATCAATGTTTGCTGCATGTTTCTGGTGCCTAAATAGTAGATGTAGAGCACAGTGAGCAGTGGGTGGTGTGATTCTGCAGTGGCAATGGTGACAGGGGGTCACCTCTTCTTGTGCAGATTTTCACAAGCAGCATTTGGGCTCTTAGTCATTGCTAGGGAAAATGCATAGCTCATGGTTGTGGCTATGTTGAAAAACATTATTTTGTAGTTGAAAATTTGCTCTATCAAGTAGTGTTATTGTGCTCTTATATCTCCTGCAGTTTCCATGGAAATAAATGGGAGGCATTACTTTTGGTGTGACCTTAAGGAAATCATTAACATTACAGTTTGAAAAGTTATTAGCGAATCACTTTTAAATACATAGAAAGTACTTATTAATTCCACATACGGAAAGCCTTTTATTCAAAATATTATATAATAGTAATAGAAACAATTTTTATTGACAAAAACATTTAAATTTTGAAAGTTTGATTGAACGTTTCAACTACGAATTGGCATTGACTGGAATTTACTATGCTCTAACTCTTTGTTGATAAAACTCTGAAATATTTCTAACAAATTAATATCGGTTTGGAACATTACTTTCTCTTTTGAACTACATTTAGATATACTTTCCTTAAAAGTTTGGAGTTTTTCTAATGTTCCTTTAATAGTCAGCTTTATTGATACAATGACGCATTCTGCTCTGATTAAGGAATTTGGTCCAGCTGATTCTAAGTTGCTGAGTTTAATTGGAATCCCCATTATCAGAGAGAGGCCATTGTTAAAAGAATGGTTGGTTAAGACTTCCATAGCAATAGCAATAACAAGATTTGCTCTCATCATTTCTTCATTTTTTTCAGAGGCACATGTCTGACTGAATGTGATGCTTGAAAGAGCACCAGAAACGTGGAGACAACTTTATCTCAGTGGCAATGAAGAGCATGAGAAAATTAATGAGGACAATCTATAACTGGAAACAGTCTTTTCAACAAAGCTAAAGTTATTCAAGCATACTGCTACATTAAGGACAGTCCCCAGGAAGATACAGCTCTGGAGCAGGTCAGCAAAGGGACACTCCAGCCATGTCCAGCAGGCTCTCCTCCACAGGCTCTTCTAAGTGAAATGTTGTGTACAGTGTATGTCTGCAAATGTCACTGGCAGCTTGTCTTAAATGTCTCTGACATGCTTATAGGGAGGCTTATAACCCAAAGGCCTGGCAGTGTGCTCTCCTTTCAGCTTCCCAAATTCATTCCTGGGGTAGAGTATGAACAGATCTTGGGGACAAAGGAGGCCATAGAGGTTCAGTGCCTGAACTACAGTGGAAAAAGAAGTCCAGCCAGCTTATCTTTGTGTTTGATAACCATGTCATTTCTTTTTTTTTCTAAGGTTTCTCACATGAAAATGAAATGTTTTTCCTTCACGTTGGGCTGTAATATGTCTGAGAGCACTCTTCCTTCCAATAACCTCATGTCATGCTCCCTCAGACATTTTCACTGAGCAGATGCTCAGCCCAACCCAAGCACCAGCACTGGTGGCAGCTCTGGCTGTGCTTGTGCCAAAAGGTGGGTCTGGGGAGTATTGAGTGTTCTTCCCCTCACTCCTTTTTTTTCCCACTTTGTTGCAATAATGTTTATTCAACATGTAGATAGAGTCTCTCCATTTTTTGCAATTAGTTGGGGACCTCACTTAGGAGATTTTAAAAATTAAGATAATTGGCTTAGACTTAGACTTTATCAGCTTTATGCACTTCTCACTTAGGAAGGATGTTGGAGTATTCTGGGTTTCTGATTTCACCAGCACTCTGCAGTCCCACTCAGTTTTAATTCCAAAGCTTTAACACAACAACTAGTTTAGCAGTTAAGTGCCTTAGAAAGCATAATGAATTATTGAGCAGTGGGTGATAGTCTAACACTTGATCAATATACTGAAGTTAAAGCATAAATATATATTCTCAGGCTGAAAATGTCTTCTGTTGTCAGTAGGGAGAGTACTTAGGGCTATTTATCCTGTCTGTCCTATACAACATGGAAAGCAGTAGTATAGAGACCAGACAATTTCTTTAGGGGTTTTATGTGCTTTGCAATCATTAATTCACTGAACAAATTTTTGGACTCGTGCATTTATCTACCTTACCCATTTCTGTAAGTATCACATACATCAGCTCTTGAATATGAATTTGGCACTTCCCGTGGACTGAGGTTTCTTAATTTACATTAGCTCATAAACATTTTAAAGAAGGTTACCATGAGTGTAACTCAAGTTGGCACTGATGTCCTGCAAGTTTCACAGAAAAAATAATTGAATACCTGATTTGTTATCAACTTATCATTTTGTCATTGAAGAGGAGGGAAAGCTGCTTAGACTCACATTTCTGATGCAGTGGTAATGGAATAAAATCATGAAACATTCAGGAAATCCCAAGATGGATACATAAACTTTATGAGGTTATTTATAATTACTCATCTTCTTCTACCTGCATGTTTATGTGTCCATCACAGTAATTTAATATAGAGGTTCATTTATTCATGACAAGTAATACCAGAGAGCCGTATGGCAAAGCCTCTTCAGTCAATTAAAGGAGACTCCAGAGGTGAAATTGTGTGGAGATATTCAACTCTTCTCCCCATACTTTTGCTTACTTTCTTTACTAAAATTCCTTTTTCTATCCACAGCAGAAGCAATCCATGAAGGTTTAGGAGACCAGAATGTTTTCTCTTCTGCCTTGAATCACCATAGACTTGATAGACCTAGAAAATCAAAGATTTTGATTGATTTTCACTAGTTTTTCTATGAAATAACAAATCTGTTGCCTTAAATGTGAGTATAAAAATGTCTCTCTCCTCTTTTGTAAATAACTGTTTTGTGAAGATACTTGACAATGATAAGCACAGCAGAACCTATATAAATGTAAATTTTGTAAGATCACGTTGGCAAGTCAAATGTCCTTTTGGCATAATTTTATCAACAGTAACAAAAAATGCATAATAATTTGTAAATAAAAAGGACATCTTTGGCACTTGCACAGCTATTAATGTCATGCTCAATATTGCACACTAGGTTTCCTGACATTAGGTTAATTAGTTCTTTTCTGGGGCCATCATTAAGCCACCAAAACCAAACAAGGAAAATTTCCTCCCCTGCGGATGATTTAAGAGACTCCAGCAGCACTGGGAAATGGCATATGCTTTTGCCTGCCAAGGCTGCTTTCTTGTTATTTTTGTTGTCAATATTTTTTAGACTGCTAATAATGTAATCCCATCAGGAAAAATAATGAGAGAAGTTGCCTGCTTCCTTGACTAGAATCAGGTTATATTGGAGTGAAAACTGCTTGTGCAGATGTAAGTCTGCCTTGGGACACCATTTTATTCTCTTAGAAACAGGTGAATGTGTCACAATTAAATACTGTGCATGACAGTGCCTTGCCATTTATACACTCCATATGATTACATATTTTTTTTGTCACTAACAGATGCTTTCTATCTATGTAATAAGCAATGATGTAGGTTGTAGAAGGACAATTAATGTCATGTAGATTAATAAAATAGGATGAGACTAGATCAGGATATGCAGTACTAAGGTATCTTCTATCCTCTTTTCCTCCTGTATGAGCACGGAGGGTGGTTCAGCACGTACATCTACATAAGTGTATAGCCCCATGCAGCTATACACAGGAAAAGATGGAAGGAAAAGATCTCCTTTAGGAAAAAAGCTGGGAGATACCCTGTTTTTCTTTCTGAGCAAGGTGCAAAGAGTCTTATGAATGTGCTGTGGCTGACTGTCTTGCTAGAAGAATAAAGATAACCAGTTAGTGGTAAATTCCCATGTTTACCTTCTATTCCCACTGGAAAGACAGGAAAGGATTGCCCCAAGGACAGGGAGGGCTGAACTACAAATGAAGAATGAGGAGTTTCCACAAGTGCTACAAGGCAAAAATGCCATTGTGCTCAGGAACAGCATAACTGCTGCAAGGTGGCCAGCTACATGGGGCTAAGATGACAATAACCTTCACAGTTTCAAAATAAAAAATGGATTAAGGCTGTGTAACACGCTGTTATTGAAAAAGAAAAAACAAAGAAGGGAAAATAAAAGAAAAATGAAAAAAGAAGATCTGAATGCCCTGGAAAATACATTAACTTGATGAAAGTGATTTATAAAATCAATTTTTACTGGTGCTGCTATAAAACACAACATAGTATAAAAGGGCAGTAATATGTTTTGTGTCCAGGCTGCATTTCTCAGAGTGACACCACCACCATCTCAAGGGATTTGGGGGGTGGAATCACAATCCTCAAAATAAATAAGTCCACTTTTGCCATGGCCTCCTGTATTGAAGGATTCCTGAGCCCTGTGAGAGCTCTGCCTGCAGCCCCCCTCTGTAGTGAAAGTGCTCCTGAACAACAGACTTACAGAACTGTGCAGGTAACTCCAGTTAAAGGTGACCTATGGTGACCAAAGTATGTAAGAGGGTGGCCTGGGTGAGTGCTATTCTCTGTTGCCTTTGAAGCCTCTGCAGAACAGTTAGCAGATCTGCCTTGTGACGTCAAGCAAGTATTTTCCTCTTTGCGATCAACTCCCATGCCACACTCACAAGGTCGTTCCTGACAACTCTTGTACTCTCAGAATTGCTGGCTCCCAAGAATACAGTCCACAAAACAGAGAAACTGAGCTTTAGATCTTTACCATTTGAATTATATCTTCTCCAGAAGTTGGATGTTTTAAAAGCGGTTTTACCATCTCCTTATGCCTGAGATCTAAGATCTCTTCTTGACAATAAAAGTCTGCGAGAAAGCGCTGAATCTACTGTTGGTATAAATTTTCTTCAGCACTTAACTGCAAAAGAGTGGAGAAAAAGTTTCCTCTTCCATCTAAATAAGCCCAATTTTGTCTGAAGGAAGGTGCCTGCATGCTGATATACAGGAGTGCCGCATTACGTAATGTAAGAAAACTCTGATAGGCCAATCGCCACAAAATTATCCTTACTTGTACCTAAGAGAGACTTTCAAGAATGGGGAAGATAGTAAACTAAAATTTATAGATTTAAAGTTAACTATGTACATATTTATGCCAAGATCACATCTTCTGCTTGCTTTCATAGAAGAAGGAAATGGTATAAGGTTGATGATAGAATTCAGGAAAGAAGAATGAGAAATCACAGAATCACAGAATCCTTGGAGTTACAAGGGCGCCTTAAAGGTCATGTAGTCCAACTCCTCTGCAATGAAAAAGGACACTCACAGCTAGATACAGCCTGGCCTTGAATGTCTCCAGCAACAGGATTTCCATCACATCTCTGGGCAACCCGTGTCAGTGCCTCTCCACCCTCACTGTAAAAGACTTTTTCCTTATATTCAGCCTAAATCTCCTCTCCTTAAGTTTGAAAAATACTGCCTCTGTTTTTGGTATGTTGCAGTTGCAAAACAAAACACCTCAGTGATAAATGGATTTTCAGTTGAAGTTAAAAAATGCACGTCAGAATCACTCTAAAATGAAAATATTCAGAAGATTAGCGAGTTGAGATGAGCTACTGTGTTTATTCTACTACTCTAGATTATTCTTCTGAGTCTTCATGTCATTTGTGGTGTGCTTACTGCAAGTCTGGTGTTCACTAGCAGATATTTATGTAAAGTTGGCTATGATTAAGCAAACTTGAGATGTTTGACTAAACTCTCTGATATAGTTATCAACTAATTAAGTAATGACTACTCTGTTTTACATGCTTCTGCTGCATGAAAACATAATAGAAGCATTTGGGGTGAAATACAGTGTAAAGTTTTAATGTGTGCAATAAGCAAGATGGATACAGCTTGACAAACAGAATGGAAAATACTATGAGCTGCTTCAAGAACATCCCCAAAACCTAGGTTATGAGTCTGGCCACACAGTTTCTCTGGCTTTAATCCCTGTTAGTCTGTGTTTGGAAAGTCATCCTGGCTGCTGAAGAAAGGCTGGAGGAGAAGGTGCCCATTGGGTCAGGAGGCAGACAGGCAGAGATGGGAAGGCACTGGTCACTACGCTGCTTGAAGCACACAGCCCTGTCAGTCAAGATGTTGCTAAAAGCAGTGAAAATATGCTTTTAGCAGAAGCATGAAATATGAACAGAAATATGAACAGAAATATAAACTAGCTGGTGTTCTTGGTTTATCAACAGAGGTAGAGAAAATGCAGACTATGCTAAACTTCACTGGGAATCTGCATTTTTGAATCACTTGAAGGGCTACCAGGCATTGGAGGTGGAAGAGGAAAATCAGATCTCACAGATACTGGCAGATATCATTGAGTCACCCACCTTGGGTGGAGCCAGAAATGCCAAGAAGAAAATAGAACCAAAGGAAGAGGAAGCTGGCTGCAACTTTGCTCCCCAGAGTGACATCCCACACATGGTGTGGTGCCTTGCTTGTGCCTGCTGGTGAGGACAAGTTCTGCTCCTCTGGATCACATTCTGCACTGGGAGTGCAGCCTTGCTTGTGCCATCCTCCTGCCTCAGAAAGATCTTGTATCCATCACCCTAACAAGCCTGATTTTCTAAGCTTCCTTTTCATTTAATGGGAAGTAAAAGTCATTGCTCTTCAGTGACTACTGAGAAAAGGATAAACACGGGTTGATGAGATAAAGTAGAAAACTGTCCCTTTCTATTTAGAGTAGTGACCTTCAACTCACATAAATGGTGGTAAAAAGCATGGTTCTCCGTTTATGTCAGAATAAGTAGCATCAGTAAAAGTAAAAGCTTAACACCGTGAATTGTTCTGTTAGTAGTAATGGCAATAGTTTTCATTTACAGTAAAATATAGCCTTCTTCCTTTTTTTTTTTTTATTTTTATTTTTATTTTTATTTTTATTTATTTATTTATTTATTTATTTATTTATTTATTTATTTTTTCTTCCTTTTAATGGCTCTTTATAAGGGCTTTAAATATGATTGAATAAAATGTCCTGGTTAAAACATGACTGGTCTGCAAATAGGTTTAGCTGTTATGGTGTTGCCAGTGAAGAAAATAAAGAGTTCTGTTAAGAAATCAATGAAATGCTCCCTTAGCTGTGAAAGAAACCAGTGTACCGCTGCTCCCCACCAAGCACTCCAAGCTGGTAATGCTGTTACAGGTAGATGAGCCTGTCCTTATCAGACCTGACTTCATCAAAGGTGGGAGAGAACCTGGCTTCTCTGGTCTACAGCTGTGAGTTTTGCATGGAGGAAAACATCCCCCTAATATTTGACATTAAAACACTTCATTTTATTTAAGGACTCATAATGTTTTACAAGTGTTAGCTAATGAAGCCTTACAACAGCCTGCAGTGCACTGTAGGAAAGTGCTGTATAGAATTATTAATTTGAAGTACTGCCAGTTGGCAGGAAGCCCTGCAAGAATCTTCCTGCTGACCCACAACACGCAACTGAGAGACCTACTTAAATATGTGCTTGGCTGCTCTCCCTTACCAAAAGCAGACAGACAGATCTCTCTGACAGTGTGAAGGGGATGTCTCAGCTGTGGTGTGCTCAATAATAACATTCAGACATAATTCCATGTTTGTAAAAATAAACTGGTTCCTCAGAAGGCAGATATTGAAAGAAATATAACTGTGCACAGCATTGCAGCCTTGAACCTAAATGCTGACTCTTTGCGTCTCTGCTCGCCTCCTCCTTGCAACTTCTCTTTCAGCACTTTCTGCATGTTTTCAGAAATGAAACAGAAGTGCTGGGTTAGGGCAAGCTGACAGGCAGTGAGAATTTATCAGTGTAACCCAGGACAGGCCCAGGTGATTCATGGGTTGACGGTTGGACCAGGTGATCTTATTGGTCTTTTCAAACCATCATGAATTCATGATTTTATGATTCCATTTGTGAAGTTGTATTTGAGTAGGCTGCATCCACAGATGCTAGATAGCTATGCAGAAGGAAAGAGTGGGAAGAAAAAAAGCACACACAAAAAACAGGTAACGGTATAGCTGAAAAGTGCACAGCAAAGAAGAGAAGTAGTGGCAGTTAAAAAATTAATCAGCCAGGTATTTCAGTGATAAAACAAGAGCATGGTTTTAAAGTTATTACAAAAAATAAGCAAGTCAGGGCATTTAAAGGCTTGGTACTGCTTACTCCTCATACAACATCATCCCACTGTGCCTCCACGGCAGCAGAGACAAGGATTTGCTCACAGGCAAAAGCACAATCTGCTGACTCCGCAGATGCCTGCAGGAAATCTCAAGAGTCAGCTAGTCAGAGGATGGCCATGGTCATTGATCTGGCTCCTGTCACTTGTCTTGATGGCTGAATGATAAAAAGAGAAAACTGGGGGGAAAAGTGTCTGAGCTTCATTAAAACTACGCAGCAGTCCTTGAGACTCAGTTAGAGGATGCTTCTAAGTGCCTGGTGTATTTAGTTCAGATGCAGGGTCATTTTATTTCTGCTTACTGGGACAGAATTGCAGCATGGCTGTCGCCATGGCACTGCTTTCAGCATCAATATCCTTAGAAAAAAGTGTGCAGGAGCAGTGATGGTGATGGTGATAGTGGTGGTGGTGGTGATGGTGCTGGCAATGGTGGCAATTGTGGTGGTAATGGTGGTGGTGGCTGCTGCTGGGTTCCAGCAAAACACTCAGTGCCTAGCAATCTGCACATCATGGACCATCGGCTTTATGCTCCTATGTATGTAAATGGGTTGCCACTGCTGTTTTTCTGCTGTCGGATGCAATCATTCAAACTGCTGCCATGTCATCTCACCTCACAATTTGTTTGGAGTGCCTTTTAATCTGGACCTCCCTGCAGCAGCAGGAAGCCCCAGCAACTAAACCCTGGTTGCATAGTTCAATAATCTATTTCACTTGAAGAGCTTTGAGTTTTGCAGAGCTTGGTGAAACTTGCCCGTGGGCTTTGACTCAGGCACATAGACATGGGAGCCACCTGACCAGTTTGGACCTTGATGGGAATTTCCTCAGATGTTTTGGGGCAGGGCACCCCAAAGTTAACAGCACACTGTTGAACATGTTCTCGCACTCTGCTGTATTTTTCACAAGCTGCCTGGGCTTGCTTTAGATATAATAACATGGATGTGTTTTTATAGTGAACAGTTTGAGATACTTGGTACACTTTGCTTTTTCTCATTCAGTATTTCAAATAGGCATACTATTTACAGCTATCATTATAAGGAATAATCCTTCAGGCAAATTAACATGCAATTTCTTTATTCTCCCTGTGAGCCTGGAACATCACAGTCAGCTTCTAAAATGATAATAAAATTTTGCTCATCTTGTCATGTTTATTTTCTTTTATTCGGACAGGACCCTCTGAAAAGCTTATTTTTATAGTTTTTCTTTCATTGTGGTTTTCAGTGCAACACATTTTTCATAACAAATCCAGCAAATTCAAACACAGATTTTTTTTTTATTATAATAGTTTTGCAGATAAATCACTTTTCAGTGTAGTATCTAAATATGTGTATTGTGTATGTTTTGGTAACATATCTTAGAAGGGCATAGAATCATAGAATCATAGAATCACAAAGTTGGAAATGACCTATAAGATCATCCAGTCCAACCGTCTCCTCATCACCATTGCCACCACTAGTACTAACCCCTACCATACAGCACGTCATCCAGACGCCTCTTGAACACTGCCAGGGACGGCGACTCCACCACCTCCCTGGGCAGCCATTCCAGTGCCTGACCACTCTCTGAGAGAAAAAGTTCTTCCTTGTGTCTAATCTAAACCTCCTCTGGTACAACTTGCGGCCATTTCCCCGGGTTCTGCTCATTGCCTGGGAGAAGAGGCCAAATCCCTCTTCACCGCAACCTCCCTTCAGGAAGTTGTAGAGTGCAATGAGGTCTCCCCTGAGCCTCCTCTTCTCCAGACTGAACAATCCCAGCTCCCTCAGCCGCTCCTCATAAGACTTGTGTGACTTGTGGCACTTTGTTTAACACCAGTGATGTTTTCTAAGTTGTTCTGTTTTATTATCTGCCTGTATTCTCTATTTGCTTATTACTTACTATACATTAACTGTGTCTTCATTGTTGGTGGGCATAACTCTTAAGGCACTTTCATTCTAGACTTAATTTCTGCAGAAGACCTTTCTTGTCTCTTAGTGGCCTTCTTGCTTGTCTTTGCCCCTTCTCTGGTGGGTGTGCATACACAATCATGAAATACAGCTTTTTCAGGTAATGTCATGATGAAAAAATTTTGCAGGGATTTGATTCAGCCTTGTAGATGTGGATTCTGGCTACATTCAGATTTACATACTGAACAGCTACCTCTGAGGAATGAAGATCATCCTGATAATTTCCATGCCAATTATGGCATCCCATTTGGGTTTTGCCTTCCCATACGGATTTTGCTTTCCATATGGGCCATCACCGTTAGCTGAGCAGCTCAGATACAGACTGTTATCCATGTGTGAAGTGGTGGCAGAACCTCCTGCTTGACCTTAAAGCCAAAATAGATTGTGTCTTACCACAGTGCTCAGCAGTATCTTGATTGGAAGGGCTTGATTCCAGCAGAAATGCACAAGGGAAGCCATAGGAAACCACATCACTCTCCCTTCTGCTCTGTATGAAAAATCCAGCTGTAATTGCATGCTTAGTTACTATAGAACTTTGTAATTCTTCTGTTTTCAGATGAGAAATCACATCTCATTTGGCCAATCGTTATGGAATCAGAAATACAGCTGGCCAAAAAGAAACATAACATTTGTACTGCTGTCTACATTTGTGTCCCTTGTCTTCACAGCAGTCTGTGTACTGCTTTCTTTTTGGAAGACTAAACAAGTCTGAATGTGCCAGACAATGATTAGTTTGTAGACCAAATTTTCAAGGAAAGGTACCTTGACCGGCAAGCAGAGTGAAGCTGAGTTCTTCTGTGAGTTATGGATCTATTGTTTCCACTCATTTCCAACACTGTATTAAAATTTATTTGATATTCTGTTACAAGCTGACACTGCTTCATATTAACTACTGCAAACCTCACGGCATACGCCATTTTTTGACACTAAGTGAAAGAGATGCTGAGGCACCTAAGTGGAATGAATGTGTGGGCACCAGCTCTGAGCACAGGCTGTTTTTGTCAGTGTTGCAGTATGGAAGCTCTCCCCATGAATATAAGCTTTAGAGCAAGCCTGTGTAGGCATAATCCTGAACTGCACAGAGCGAAGATGGGGGAAACAAACAGGGAGAATGAATTGAAGCCAGAGAAATGAGGCAGTGTAATGATTCTGCAGGCCACAAACCCCACTTAAAACCTGGCTCAAGATACTGGGGCTTCAGCACTCAGCACAGCCGGAGATTAAATGCAAGCAGAGCTCACTAACTCTCATGGGGAGAGGCATACTGCTCTTTCTAAGACAGTATCCGAGAAGAAAGGTTTTCTAGAGGCTTCAGGAAACATTCCTTAATGAAGGCATATAAAGAGAATTTCAAGGGATGAAGGCAGGCAACAGAAAGGTGAAAAGAATCTAAGAGGCCTATTAAAGTAGGCATATGTGAGAAGATGTTTTGGTAAGTGTCATCCCAATGCTAGAGAGATATAAAAACTAAAACATGCCTCGTTGATAAAACAGATGTGAGCTCTTTAATTGCAGGTCTATATGCAAGTTTCTACTGATTATCAATTTAATTAGCAATGACTGAAGAATATATCCATACAATAAAATTTAGAAGAGATCCTGCAGAGCTAGCTTTGAACATATAACAGAAAGCACTTTAAGATTAGCTAGCTGCCTTGGATTTAAGTTAATCTTTTCTTAAATATCTAAATTTAGTTTCTGCTCTTCTAACTACTTTCCCCCTACTTCTAAAACTGCACTACTAGCTGACCTTCTTGGTAAGCTCTTGTCAGCACTGCACTGAATGCTGCCCAGAGCCACCTGGGGGTTCACTGTATTTTCCATACGGGAAAATGAAGAAAAGTTAACCGTACAATTGTTTAATTAGGAAGGGATCCTCAAAGGTCATCCAGTCCAGCCTCCCTTCAATGAATAGGGACATCTCCAGCTAGGTCAAAATGCTCAGAGCCCCATTCAACCTCATCTTGAATGTCTCCAGGAATGGGGCACCTACCACCTCTCTAGGCAGCTTGTTCCAGTGCTTCACCACTGTGATTGCAAAAACTTTTTCGTTATGTAGTAGTTTAACTTGGCAGGTGGCTCAGCACCACACAGTCATTTGCTCACTCCCTGCCCTCTTCCTAGTGGAATGGGGGAAAGAATTGCAGAAAAACCAAAACCAAGCAGAACTTGTGGGTTGAGATAAAATGACTTACTAAGATAGACAAAAGGAGAAGGATTATAGTTATGACTAGATATATAGTACATATACATATATACATAAAAGAAGTGATGCACAAGCAATTTCTCACGACTCTCCTATCAATGCCTAGCTAGCCCCTCAGAACCTGAAGAGAGCCAGGTGAACTACTTTCTTCAGAACTCCTTCTGCTTGATGTCATATGGTATGGAATATCCCTTCTGCCAGTCTAAGTCAGCCGTTCTAATTCTGTTCCCTCTCAGATCCTTGGACCTCCTCACCAGTCATTTGCTGAGAACTGAAATGGACTTGGCTCTGTAAAACACCACTTAGCAACAACTATGAACATCAGTGTGGCGTCAGCATTGTTTTTCTACTAGAAACAAAATACAGCATCATACTAGATACTCTGAAGAAAACAATTCTGTCCCACCTGAAACTAAGACACCTTCTATCCAATCTGTATCTCCCTCCTTTACTTTGAAACCATTTCCCTGTCCATAGTAGACCCTGCTAAAAAATCATAGAATCATAAAATCATAGAATGGACTGGGTTGAAAAGGACCACAGCGATCATTGAGTTTCAATCCCCCTGCTGTGTGCAGGGTCACCAACCACCAGACCAGGCTGCCCAGAGCCACATCCAGCCTGGCCTTGAATACCTCCAGGGGTAGGGCATCCACAACCTCCTTGGGCAACCTGTTCCAGTGCGTCACCACCATCTGTGTGAAAAACTTCTTCCTAATATTTAACCTAAACCTCCCCTGTCTCAGTTTAAAACCATTCCCCTTTGTCCTATCACTATCAACCCTCATAAACAGCCGTTCCCTCTCCTGTTCATATGCTCCCTTCAAGTACTAGAAGGCCACAATGAGGTCTACCCAGAGCCTTCTCTTCTCCAAGCTAAACAAGCCCAATTCCTTCAGCCTTTCTTCATAGTAGAGGTGCTCCAGCCCTCTGTTCATCTTA
This sequence comes from Lagopus leucura, assembly GCF_019238085.1. NCBI lineage: Eukaryota > Metazoa > Chordata > Aves > Galliformes > Phasianidae > Lagopus > Lagopus leucura. The sequence goes on along the minus strand of NW_024962268.1, from coordinate 5,671,015 downwards.
GTGGCCCTCCTCCAGACCCACTCCAAGAGCTCCACCTTCCTGTACTGGGGCCCCAGGCCTGGACACAGTACTGCAGATGGGGCCTCAAAAGAGCTGAGTAGAGGGGGACAATCACCTCCCTCTGTCTGCTGGCCACCCCTTTTTTAATGCAGCCCACAGCACAGTTGGCCTTCTGGGCTGCACACACTGCTGGGTTGTGTCCAGCTTCTTGTCCACCAGGACCTCCAAGTCCTTTTGTGCAGGGCTGCTCCCAAGGAGATCTTCCCCCAGTTTATATAAAAACCTGTGATTGCCCTGACCCAAGTGTAGCACCCTGCACATGGCCTTATTGAACCTTATTAAGTTTTCATGGGCCCAGTTATCCAGCCTGTCCAGGTCTCTCTGAATGGCTTCCCTTCCTTCCAATGTACCACTCAGCTTGGTGTTGTCTGCAAACTTGCTGAAGGTGCATTCCATGCCATTGTCTATGTCATTGATGAAGATGTTGAAGAGCACTGGTCCCAAGATCGACCCCTGAAGGAAACCACTTATGACTGGCCTCCACCCTGACACAGAACCATTGATCACAACCCTTTGTCTGCAACCAGCCTGCCAGTTCCTAATCCATTAGTCCATCCTTCAAATCCACACCTCTGCAATTTAGAGAGAAAGATGTGCTGAGGGACCATGTCAAAGGCCTTGCAGAAGTCCAGGTAGATAACATCCACCGCCCTTCCCCCGTCCACCGAAGCCATCACTCCATCATAGAAGGCCACCAGATTGGTCAGGCACCATCTGCCCTTAGTGAAGCCATGATGGCTGTCTTAAATCACCTCTTTATCTCATATGTGCCTTAACACAGCTTCTAGGAGGATTTGCTCGGTGGACTTCCCAGGCCCAGAGGTGAGGCTCACTGGCTTGTAGTTCCCCGGTCATCCTTTCTCCCTTTTATAAAAATGGGAGTTTTCCCTTTTTCCAGTCACTTCACCAGACTTCACCAGACAGCCACAATTTTTCAAATATGATGGAGAGCGGCTCGGCAACCATGTCAGCCATCTCTTTCAGAACCCTAGGATGGATATCATCCAGCCCAATGGACTTAAATACGTTCAATTTCAAGAGGAGGACTCGGACCTGTTCCACAGTTACAGTGGGACAGAAACCATTCCCACACCCTCACCTAGAGGCTCGCAGTCCTGGCAGACATGGGAAACCTGACTGTGTGTGAAGACTGAGGAAAAGCACTCACTGAGTACCTCAGCTTTTTCTATGGAAGGCAGCTCCCCATTACCTTTCATCAGAGGGCGAACAACCCTCTTGGCCTGTCTCTTCTTGTCTATGTACCTCTAGAACCCCTTTTTGTTATCTTTCACATCCCTCGCCAAGTTCAGCTCCATCTGCTCCTTGGCTTTCCTAATCCTATCTTTACATACATGGACAACAACCCTGTATTCCTCCCAGGCTACACAACCCTGCTTCTATTTTCTGTACATTTTCTTCTTTTCTCTCAGTTTAAGCTGCAGGTTCCATACATAGCCATGATGGATGCCTGCCTCCCCTGCTCAACTTCTTCTGCTGGGGGATGGAGAGCCATTGCGCTCTCAGAAGGGTGTCCTTAAAGAGCTCCCAGATTTGTTCTGTGCCCATGCTCTTAAAAACAGTTTCCCAGGGGATCCCATTCAGCAGTTCCTTGAGCAGCCACAAGTTTGCTCTCCTGAAGCACTGGGTCCTAGCTCTGCTTTTCCAGGTCTGCATTCTTCAAGATCACAAACTCCACTAAGGCATGGTCACTACAGTGCAGGCTGCCTCCAACCTTAACCTCTCTAATGCTCTCCTCTGCATTAATGAGCACAAGGTCGAGTAAGGCTTCACCTTGGATTGGTCCATCTACTACCTGGACCAGGAATTTGTCCTCAACAGATTCCAGGAATCTCCTGGATTGTCTGCTACCCACCACGCTGCTATCCCGGCAAATATCTGGGTGGTTGAAATCCCCCATCAGGACAAGAGCCCACAGGTGTGTCACCTCCTGCAGCTGAAGCAACAGGCTCCTCCTGATCAGGTGGCCTGTAGCAGACCCCAACCACTAGATGTCCTTTGCTGGACCGATCCTTGATTTTTACCCATGAGCTCTTGACCTGATCATGGCTGTTCCTCAGACACAGCTCTTCGCAATCTATCCATTTCCTAACATAGAGGCCAACTCTGCCACCCCTCCTACTCTATCTGTCCCTTCTGGAAAGCCTGTAGAAGCCTGAAGAGTCTATCTCCTTCTTTCTTACAGCCCCCCCTTTGGGTATTGAAAGGTGGCTCTCAGGTCACCTTGGAACTTTCTCTTCTCCAGGCTGAACAGCCCCACCTCTCTCAGCCGTTCCTTGTAGAAGTGTTCCATCCCTTGGATCAATTATGTTGCTTTCTTCTGGACATGCTCCAACAGGTCCATGTCTCTCCTGTACTGAGGACCCCACATCGGGATGCAGTACTCCAGGTGAGGTCTCACAGAACAGAGCAGAGGTGCAGGATCACTTCACTCAACCTGCTGGCCGCACTTCTTTTGGTGCAGTTTAGGATACAGCAGGCTATCTGGGCTGTGAGAACACATTGCTGGCTCATGCCCAGCTTTCCATTCACCAGTATCTCCAAGTTTTTTCTGTCAGGGATGTGCTCTATCCTTACATCCCCTAGTTTGGGTTGATAGCAGATGTTGTTGTGACCCAGGTGCAAGAAATTGCACTGGCCCTTGTTGAATCTCATGGGGTTCTCCTGGGCCTATTACTTGAACCTGTCTCTCTGGATTGCACAGCCATGTTGACTGTACAGTAGAGGCAGTGCCCTCAAAACCAGCAAACAGGACATGTCTCTTAAAAACAAGGCATACTGGCTCTCTGAGTTTCTACTCTGCTGCTAACTCTACCCCTCTCCCAGCTGGTTTCTTCCTCAGCTCTTCTGATACTCAGGAATTGAGTTTGGCTTGAGGCTAGAGCATGTGTCCAGGTACTTGAAGATAAAACAGGAGGAGCAGTGGTGGTTTCTGTGGCCTGACAGACCTCAGAGGAGTGCTTCTCTCTTCCAAGCTAAGAGAAGGACAGAGGTTTGAGACCAGAGTATAGCTACAGACATATAATGGATTTAGAAAAATAATAAACTAATGTAAGGGATGTGTATTCCAATTCCTCTGACTCAGGACTTGTGGCTGTGACCACGGTTTGAACAGTAATGGAAAAATCTTTGGAGGTTCATGGAAAGTCTCTTGGGAAAATGTGATTATTGAATCATGCTTGAACAAAGAGTTTTGAGGTATCCTTGATTCTTTGCTTGAAACAGATCCATATTTTAAGTGATTGAAAAGAGTGAGGGTCCACTTTCAGCTTCTGGCACTGAGTTCAGTCATGTGGTCGCACTCAGATTTTCACCTAGAACTACATCCTTCCAGTTACCAGAGGGTCCTGAATACAACTTCTTGGAGGATTCTGAATCAAACTTCTCCTGAATTATGGCTTCTCTTGGGAATAGATAGGACAATGCACTTTAAATCTGCTTTTGTGATTTTCCAAAAACCTTCTTCTTCAAACTTCTATAGAGAGTTGCATAGAAAGGTGCCTCCTTGTCCACAGTGTAGGCAGGCAAGCCCATGTTACTTATGTTCTTATGTATGAGAATAGATTTTTGATTACATGATGGCGCATGTCCCTGATCTTATTGTCCAGCCGCACTTAGCAATCAGTGACAGTACTGGGGGACAGGTTTCCTTCTGGATCTGCAGAGTAATGGTGGAGCTGAAGTACCTCCCTGGAGGAGCAGCTGGAGACCCAGGAGATGCGTGACATGAGTATAAAGATGGCACACGTGCACTGCCTGTGCTTGTGCCCACACTGCTGCCTTGTGATGACACTGCACCAGCCCCAGTAAGAGGACTTGGCTGGATCCCCTGGAGCTGCTAAGTGGACATTGTAGAGATCTCATGCCTGAGTCAAACTATTAATGACTAGAGCCACAGACAAATTTACAGAAAACCAATGACCACCCATCATGTTCACCAATCATGTGATTCAGAAACATAAAATAATATAAATGGACCACAAAATCAGGCAGAAATATCAAGTCTGGAGAATGAGAAGTGCCTGCTTATTAAATTGGTAAAAATAAATTTTTGCCATTGCTGAGGAAAAAGAAATAACATTGCTGTTATGGACTTGCTAGAAATATGTTAGCATTGATAATAATGCTCATTTGTTTTGAAAATGCTGCTTCATGGCAAACATCTGCTGGTTGCATATCTCCCTGAAGGGCTGTGTCTATAATAGCAGCCCTGCTTCTTTAGAAAGTGCTGGAAGAATCACGGGAAAAAATGCAGCTCACTCTTTCAGGAAGAGTAGTTGCCTATAATTATAAATGTTGAGGGGATTTGGTCCCAGAGGCACTGTGTAAATGTTGGAAAAAACTCTCCCACTGAGCTACAGCAACTGGTTTAGTCACTAAGGTTGGCTTCCACTGCAACCATATTTTTTCCCATAAAATGACCACAAGAGAAAAAATAAACAAACAAACCACCAAGATCAGTCAAAGAAGACAGCAGGAAAAAAAATGGTTTGCATTTCTGCATGTTTCAAGAAGGGTATAGAATCACAAGTTGGAAACGACCTATAAGCTCATCTAGTCCAACCGTCTCCTCATCACCATTGCCACCACAAGCACTAAACCATAAGAAAGTAAGAAAGATTGGAAAAGTTATGGTCAACCAGTTTCTTAAGAGATAGGTAACAATACTGTGAGAGTTGGGGATCAGAGCTGCCCAAAGCACTGCCTGCAGAAACATCTCCCTCTGTCACATAGGCAAAGGTATCTGATCTTCATCCTGATGGCAGTCTGTCAGAGTCCTGAATCAGCTCTCAGTGATACCTGATGGTGACATCCAGGGCAGGCAGAGCTGATATTGTCCTAATCCTGCTCCCCACTTCAAGAACTATAATGATAGAAATTGTAGCCTGAGAGTCATGAGGGTCCAGGTGTTAGGAGAGAAGCTGAAACTGAAGCGTGGGAGAGAGATAATAAGGAGGTAAGGAAGGAGGAGGGGGCAGTGTCTTTGAGTAGTCAAGCAAAAAGACCTTGCTGACTCCTGAAACTGTGCGTTTGACTCCTGGTGTGCATGTATGCAATGGCCCTTCCAAAATGAGCTGGGCTGTAGGCATGTACTCAGTGCTTGGAGTAGAGAAGTGGAAGATGACTGGATGGTCTGTTCGTTTGTTTTGTCAGCTGCCCTCCCGTTTACTGCTCAGGACTTGCTTGCTACTAAGCCTGTAGTCCTATATAGGCACTGTTTGTTGTCTTACTGATGCACACAAAAGAACATCACTGATGTACATATGTAGCTTTATGGTTTAAGATTGATCTGGTTTTGGGACATACACAAGGAATAATAGGAAGAAAGGGATTTGGTACCAGTGCTGGAAGAGTAGCCTATGTGAAACAGCATAGTCAGAAGTCAGTTCAGTCACTTTCAGAGACTGAGGAGATGCAGTAAATCCTCCCCAAAAATATGGCCTTTAGGCAGGGAATAATAACAAGCTTAAAAAAATTAACAATACATGGGTAAATACAGGGGAAAAAAAATCCAGGGAGAGCTGGCTCAACATGAGATCCCGTGAGGAGAATTCACGTGAGGATCTCCCAAGAGTGGGTTTTGGGCAAATCCCAGGCTGGGGTTAGAGCCAGGCTAGACCACTGCACACAAAGACCTGCAATGTTGTATCTCTCCAGAATAAGGCATAAAATGGGCAGATGGCCGTGGCTTGCTTCCTTGTGGTCTGGCCTGGATCCATGAAAGGTTAGTTTAGTGAAAACAGCTGCAGGGAAAGTTGGCTTCTGAATCCCGTGGGGAAAATGAATTCACTGAGGCCCGTGGAGGAGGAACGGAGCCTGATGGATGAAAAAGGAATGGAGTGACTGTGAAAACTCTTCATCTCAGCCCCAAATAAATGGTGATTATCAGGAAAAAGAAAAAAAAGAGATTCTGTTTAATCTGCTTTGTTCGATCTGCTTCATGTTATATTTTTGTAAACAACAGAATACTATCTGGTGTCTAACCTTCCATTTAAAAATGTTTTAACATTGTTTATCTGTAAGATGAAGAGTGAACATTCTGCTCACCAAGCAAGAACACAGCTCTCCTCCTGGGGAGATGTCCCTCTCCTATCTCCTGGGAAGCCTTGACCTGCAGAATCACCTCCCAGAACCATGTGTCAGATCCTCAAGTCTGTGGATTTGGCATAGTACTCCATCTAGGCAGATGAAAAGACGATCTCTTATCTGAAATGGCTCACCACTGTTGTTCTACAGACTGGGACTGAATGTCTATTCTGATGACACCCTCTGTGCGTTGCTGCTGGGATTCAGAACACTGGCCCAGGCTCAGGGCTGTTCCCTTGCTGGCATGGAAGATTGCTTTCCTTAACAAGGTAGGGAAAATTATCATTGAAGAAAACGATATCAGTTTCCACAACACATAACATCACCAGGGAGGATGGGTCATAACAGCTTCCCTACAAAAAGGTTCAAAGGTCTATGTTAGACTGCTTCCTATGGAGAAGAAGGCTTTCACATACTGGAATACTATTATATCTTTTAACAAGGAAGGGTATAAGTACTTATTCCTTTTCTTTTTCATGCCCAGAAGGAAAATAAGTCTTAGAGCAAATAACTGCTTCCAGAAGTCTGACCCAATATGCCTCTTTCAGGACATAAAGCAATCACTTGTCTGAAGCAAAGGTTGCAGAAGAACTGTTAGCTTGAAGCAGTTTAGCTGAACCACAATACATATGACCCTGCCAAAGTGTGGGAAGAGCTTGGAATAAACCTGAGCTTGTCATCTCCAGGAAGTAAAGTTTTCAAACTGTGGCCACAGATGCTACAGGCCTGAGCAGCACAGCTCTGGAAGGCACAGATTTGTGTTGGCAGATGCTGGTTGACTGTACTGCTGTCAGGTGCTGTCTCCAGGTGGGGCAGTGGCAGGATGTCTGGTTTCTCATGTGTTTGGTTTTCTCCTGCAGATCCTCACAGACCATCTGGTTGCTTTTTTGTTCCCTTTTCTTTAGCTCTTGGGGAAAATGTGGTGTCGTGCCCTTTGGAGCTGTACACATACTATTAATCCAGTGGCCTAATGGAAGAACTTGAAAGTTTGATTAAAATGAAGTTGTGGGCTTATACCACAGCTTCTGCAGAGTTGGGATTGATTCTGTGCCTACAGCACAAGGGCTCCCTTTCATTCTGGAGTTTGGTAGGAGGGCTATAGATTCTGTGCTCAGTGGGAGCCTAATAAAGGAGATAATGGGAAGTTGCAGGGGAGTGTTGCCTAAATGAAGCTTTTGGTATGGAATCACAGAATCATTTAGGTTGGAAACCATCTGCATAGTGGTTTGGAAAGATCCTTCCACTCAGTTGTTAGGCAGGTGGAGTATCATACCTTGCTGGAACATGCTGACCTAAGTCAAAGCATTTTTTTATTATTTTTATTGCAGAGTTCCTTCACAAACAGACCAATGGTCTTTGTTTAGAGGAAAAAGAAACAGTTCTTGGAGTGTCTGTACGAAACAACATATATAGAGTGTCTGTATATACATATGTATGTATGTATGCATACCTCCTCAATTTAGCACATGGAGTTAAGATGGAAAAAGCTAATTTTGAATCAACCAACCTTGAAAAGCTTTTCAAAGACGTATTTCTTAATGCAGAGCCAAAACATGAGAATCTGACCTAGGCTGGTTTATATATATGAGCAAAAATATTTACTCAGCTAGTAAGTATTTGATTAACCTTTGTTTATTGCTTCAAGATGAGAGACAGTTAAAATACAGGAACTCGTGGATTATATTTTTGCTTTTTGGCTAATTTTCACTTCCTCCACAGAAAAAAAATATGGTGTATTTAGGAAAAGAACATATTTCTTTTTCATCTCAAACTCAGTATTTCAAAGTCTAGAGGTGAACTAGAGAGATGTGGCTATTTGGTTTGTTCTGAAGAGTGAAATGGATGACTGTTGCAGGCAGGCTGAGGCTGTGTGCCTCACACTGCCCAAGGAGGCAAGCACAGAATTGCAGGTAGAAGCATGTTTTTATTTATAATTTAAAACTAAGCAAATTCAGACACTAACCTGAGCCTTTTTGTGCACCTTCTGTTTCCAGGACCTTACAATAAGATGTTTTACACTTTGAACTAACAAATTTCAAGGATCCTGTTTTATGCTGACGACTGCTGTTAATAAGACCCACTTGCCCAAGCCAGCTGCCTTCCTAGCACAGGTCAGTGCAGCAACCATGCCCCTCCACTCAGGGTCCTGATGTTGCTTTGAAAGGTGCCATGTTTTTTTTTCCTGCTGTGTAATCCAAATTAGGAATTATTTTGTCCTGAATAATGTGGTGGAGGTGTATTCAAGTATGAAGGGTGTGCTGCTGGCTGCCTGAACCAGGGACTGGGAAGGGGGGTCAGGATGAGTCTGAGACCTGCTGGGAGCTGCAGCTTTTTTTTAATGCCCGACATTGCAGGGCATTAAAAGAAGTGTTAATTGCTATGCAACTTTGAAGGGCTAGAATGTCTTTCCTGGCAAACTAGATCAAGACATTTAATTTGGGTATGATTGTAGCAAGGTGTAACCAAGAAAGCAAACTTCAGAGGTTTAATTCTTCTTTTTTATTATTTTTTTCGAGTAGAATAATTTTGCTCAGTAAAGACAGACTGAGTTAGATTGCTGGCATGCCTGAGCAATTTGTTACTTGAAGATCACTCCTGCATCAGGATTGTCAAGGAGAGAGCACAGTGATGCAGTCCCATAGACCCTGATCAGAAACAGGTTTTCCTGCTATGAGTTATTTGGCTCCAGGGGCAGGAGAAGATTGTGTCTCAGCAGTCCTGGATGAAGGGCTCAAGTGAGGTCTGGAGTCATGCAAGGATTTTGATCCCCTCCTGTCATATGTGGTCCTGTTCACATTTCATCTGAGGCACCTTCTAACAACTGCTCTTTTATAGACGCTGTGCTGCAAAATCAGCAGGTCTTAGGTGTTATACCTGGCATGGTCCCTCTTACATGGAAGTGTAGTAGTGAAGGTGGCATTCCTCAGTAGATCTGCTTCCAGGTGGAGGCCCATAGCACAGAGAATTGCTACAACTTGTTCAACACCACGCAGTACCTTAATGGAAAACTTTAGATTTTGTTTTGAGATTTTTGATTCTCAGTCTGATTCTGTGTCTGCTCCCAAGATAACAAAACATTCCTACATTTCCAGAGAGGAATGCACTTCTGAACAAGACCCTGCAGAGTAATTCTGTCAAGACCCCTTGACTGTAAGATGAGAAGCAGCTATATTTTACCGTTAATTTTTCACATGGATAGTAGTAATTATTTAGTTTGCTCCTTATTCTACTCCTCATGTATTTAGTATTTGGAAAGCTCTTATTGAGTTCAAAAGCAATTTGGCCTGGGCCTGCTGTGGTCTCTAGTCTGAGACTACGATCTGGGCAGTGGAGGATGGAGGTCAGAGTTGAGCTGATCCAAGAAGTTTGTAGATATGCTGCTTCTGAGGAGCAAGCATTCAGACAACATTTCTGAGTGTAGCAGAGAAGCAGGTTTACCAGGACCAACAGCAAAGACATGCTTCTCCAGCACTCTCTCTGGGCCTCAGCTCACCTGTACGTGATGTTTAGGAAGCAGCGACCCTTCTTGTTATTACCAGCTCTGGACTCCCTTGATTGGGCATTGCAATAGTATTCCCATCCATGAATGTGTCTGCAAGACTGCCAAGTAGGGACACAATCTGCAAGAGAAGCTTTGGTACTGTTCCCACAGTACCGTGTATTCAAAACGTAGTTTCAGTATCAATTCAGTTTTTACTGATTCAGTATACGCTAGCTGAATGTTAAAAGAACACAAGTGTAAACCTGATCTGTATGAAGGGTGTTTTTTTTTTTTTTTTTTTTTTTGATTGGGAAGTGGGAAGGGTAGAGTAGAGTTGGTGGGTAGAATGTATTCCTCAAACATATGAGTAGAAGTTTGGGATCCTGATGGAACCTGAGTTAAGCACAGCACTATGCGCCACTTGCTGGGAGACCTCTGGCGGGTAACTTGACCTCCCTGTCCTCCAGTAAACCAAATTGTGAGTTTGTTTACAAGCTGCAAACCAGATGCTGCACCTGGGAAGAGTTGGCTCAGGCAAAAAAACCCTCAATCTCCATTTCCAAGGCTTCCACATCCATCTCTGATCAGTGTTGACCAGACCACCAGTAACAACATTTGAAGTTGAAATGGTCTTTCAGACTAAGTTTGATTCAGTTTTTTTCCTTATTTTTTTTCCTTATTAAATATTATTCTGATTCTTTGGAGGATGGAAGTATGGGCTGAATTACTGTCTTGAGGTATAGCAGAATTCTGAGGAAAACTTTTCCCATCTTCCAAAGAAATTATTTAACACCTTGGTTGTAAGTTGGAGGATCACAATAATCAGACCCAAATGTCTGCAGAGAATTCTAGGGAATTTCCATTGAGAGACTTCTTCCCTCAATGGCAGTTGTTAAGCCATATTCATCACCAGTAAAGCCCCATAAGCAGCCACAACAACTGGTCAGATCATGCTTTGGGAAATAGTTTGTGCTTTCATCTTTCTGTTTTTGGTACTTGATGAGAAAAATAAGCTGCCTGCTTCTGATATGTTACTTCTTTTTGTTCTGACAATGCATGTGTCTTTTTGGCTTTCAGCCCCAGGTGTCAAATCATCTTCGGGACACTGGTGGACTGTAGACTGCTGCAAGAAGTGGCTGAAAGCCCACACTGATTGTTGGTTATGCACAGAATAATGGCAGAGAACAGGAACAAGCGTGTGAGGGATGGTCTGCACATCTCCTCATGCACCATGTGACAAAGCACGCAAGCAGTGCTTTGAAAGAAGGCACTGATACAGTGTTATTTCTGAGCTGATGTACCTGTGAATGCCTTCTCTTAGTCATGGTATTTTGGCCTAGTGTCAGAGGGATTCCTGGACTATTTCACCTGCATGTACAAATCATGTGAATATGGGTTTTTCAGACTGGATTTTGGTATTAGATAGCACTGAGCAAACCTCATGTGTGTTCTTTCTATTTCACTTTCTGAGTCTTGGAATGAATAAAGTGAAAATATGGTGTTGATGTGAACACAGAAATAACCTCTTAGCCATTGTCTTTCTTCAAATATTAAAGCTATTGAACTAGCTAACTGCTGGATTATTAGATAATTTTCTTATTTAGGGGACATATTTGTGTGATAGTTTTTCCTACATTCTAGGTGTCAAGAGAACAAAAAAGATTTGAAAAATAAAACTGTACAAAAAGTTTCACTTTGTTCTTAAGTTTACCAGTACTTTGGTGAAACCTGGAAAAAAAGAAAAAATTCCCAAACATTGGATAGATCATTTGGACAGATCAGAAGTACATCTGTGAACAGTGGTGAATTGAATTATATGCCTAGAGTTAATGGAATCACAGTTGCATACAATTAATGAGATAACAGAATCAACTCCTATATCTTTGGAATTCTTAGAACTCTGTGATTTATAGCAATTAAGGATAAACTAAAAAATTAATGTATGGGGCAGACAAATTTTATGGAGAGATTTATGAGCTAAACAAACAACACAATAAAGTTTACTCTGAACTGGAACTATTGAGAGTCTTTTATAAAACAGCATGATTTTTATTGCTCTAAACAAACAACTTTTGATATTAGGACTTCCTTCTTATAAAGCAAAGCAATTACCACTCCACATTAAACGGGCATGTGCTTATCTGGAAAAAAAAATACATATAGTGGTATGAATAGAGTCTGGAGTTAAAAAAAAGAAAAAAAAGAAAAAAAAAAGGTTGTGTTTAAAGCAAACCAAAACCAAACCAAAATAAAATGAGAGATTTTTATTGTCATAATTATTACTATACCAATTTAAAACAAATTAGATGGTGGTTTTTGGAATTACATCACGTTTTATTTCCACGAAACCCAACATTGTGCAGGCTGCTAATTTTTCATGCAGGGAAACGAGTGTATTTTATCAGGTGGCAGCCATTGACTTCACTCAAACTAAGTGTTGCCAGCTGGACTCCAGCTGTTTCAGAGCTATGGAGAGAAGTGATTCTCTGAAAAATGTGGGTCTTGTTCAAAAGAAGGGTCTCTGCTTTGGGAATGATAGCTAATTCTTTTGTGTTTCTTAATCCTCTCTGTCCCCAGGCCTTGATCTAGGAAACACTGAGGTGTGTACTGAAATTCTACCTTGAGCTAGAAAAACATTTAAATGCATACAACTTCTTTTCCTGGGAAATGAAGGCACCATGTTCATTTTGTTAGATGACCCACTGATTTCTCTACTGAGAGTAGGTATGACTGTGAGGGGACAGAAATGCTGAGACATTGCTTCCTTTCATGTGACTCAAACATGTGCTTAAATTTAAACACATGCTTAGCTGACCTTTCTGCACAGGAATGCTTTCCTGACTCTAGACCTTAATTACAAGCATATTTTTGGCGACTGTTTATATTTCTGATGCGAGCAAATGCCTTTGCAGGAGTAGCTTCTTCAAAGTACGGAAAAATGACAGAAAGGTAGAATCTGCAAATACCAGCTCCTCCAGCAAAAGAGAAGGACAGGCCTCTGTTAAGGTACTTATTTTGGTAGGAAGAACATGTGTTGGGGTTGTAAAAATCCAGTTCACCTCAACAACAGTGGGTAAGACTGGCTCCTTATGAAAGTGCACTTAACTGTGCAAGCATGAAATGATCAAACTGATTTGTACAGAGCAATTTCATTTAATGGACAGCGATTTGAGCCAGCTAAAACCTGTTGTGAATTAATTGATCACTGGAGGTATTCACATGCAAATTTTGCAGCTGTAGATCCAACTGGTTGAGGTGTTCAAGAGCTATTGACTGAAACAGATGAAAAATGCTGCTGCTTTTATTCTTAGATGACTTAAGAAAGCCCTTCACAGTTTTGGCCAACAACACAAAAGATGAACTGTGCCAGTGAAAGCAACAGCCCACCCACCATAAACTGTCCAGACCAGATGCGATATATTCAGTGTCTTTGCAGAGGTTTCCTAGCACCACAACCATTTTGTATTGCAAAGCTGGAGTCTGTTATTCATAAATTATTAGCTTGATGACACTACAGTAAATTGTACCATTTCTGGATTAACCCCTTATACATCAGCTTGCAAAACTTCTGAAACTGCAGGTACATTTTACAAGATTTCAAAGGGGTTGAGACCCGTTTTAATCCCTACTTTAAATTTCCTTTAGAGTGTTATTAATTAAAAGGTTCCACCGGAAAGGAATCTCAGTGTTTTCTGGCAACTGCACCAAGCAGTACCGAGTCATTTCCCTTTCCAGGAATATCTGTGAACTTAGTTATGTGAGGTGCTTATGCATAGCAGGTGTTATATTTAAAATAGTGTCTCTCATTGAGAGCTTAAAAGGACAGCTTCTGTTTTTCTTCTCCTCCCCAACCAAGGCAGAAAAAATATCATTTTTTTCCATAATAGTGACCAGGTGAGGCAGTATAGGGAGAATAAAAAGGACAGAATGGAAAGGTTGTTGTTGTGCACTTCCCTTTTGCTTCCAAATACTTGCTCATGGAGCAGTCTTTCCTCACTGGTTTGCTGGCAGGAGGACACAGGGCTCAGTTCTTACAGTCCCAGAAGTGCCTCTGTCTCTAAGGCCCAGAAGTATTACTGTCTGTCCCTCCTGGGCTCTTCCACCTTTCCTCTCCTGCCTCAGCCCTGGGGACCAGGAGGAGTGGTCCATCCTCCCCTCCCAGGCAGATGCACACTAACTGGGTTGAAGCAAAGCTAGTGTGTGCTCCTCACAGCCGTTCCTGTTCTCCAGCCTTGCTGGACAAACTCTGGCTCAAATAAAAGTCCTTAAGACCAATGTAGTAGAAAGAAGGAAGCATTCTTTCTTTTGTAAGGTGCCAGATGCAGGAAGGATCCTTCCACCTAATCATGCAACCGGGCAGAACCATCCATTATACCCATCGATTATACACTTACCAAAATGCCATACTAACAATACTACTGTGCTCATTTTCCATGCTCTTCATCTCTTCAGTGCAGGACAGTCCTCCAGGACTTCCTTTAGAGTGAGCTGTTTTTTGAAATTGCTGTATGCAGTGATTCCAATAGCAATATTGCATAAACATGACTAATTCAAGCAACTGGAACTCCGCTGACGTTGGTGAGATGGAGAAGCCACCACGTAAACATCAACCACGTCTGAAGGCAAGCACTATGGGCTCCATCCTGCCGACCCAGAAGACAATGGTAAACCTCCCACTGGCATCATGAGAAGCAAGATCTGACATTTAATACAATGTCTGGAGAAGCTTACTTATGAAGTCTCTGGAGAATTTACAATAACATATGTTTAGTTCTTTCCTATGTGTGTCCAAATGTGAGATCACTTCTTCAATTACCCACATTCTTAAAGCACTTAGTGGGCAATGAGGAGAAAACAAAGAAGTGCTTGCATTTGCTTATAGCACTGGATTTTTCCCCAGCACTAACACAATGGCACTAGGACATTTTGCTCTTACAGAAATGTACTGAGCCAACAGGAAAAAAAAAGCAGCCCAGAACCGTGGCTGTAAAATGTTACTGAAAGGATTTATAATGAGCTCCAAGGGAGTTTACTGAATGGCTTTAGGAAAGCTTAATTCTTCAAAATCATTTTTGAGGTGAATATGTATTTAATTATATTTCAATGGTGTTATTTAAAGGCCTCCTGTTATTAGGGATTGTTCAGTGAAAAGTTCCTGTTTTTTTTCAAATGTACCTCTTAATTCAAATCTTTTCCTGCAATTTACTTTTGAGAGGGAAGCTGTTTTTTCATTCTGATTACTATTTCTATGAATCTTGGGCAGATAAGGGGAAAAAAAACATTAGGAGAATTTTATTTTGCAGGCCTATTAGCTGCTGTAAAGCTTTGTTTGGATGAAAATGAGTATGAAGTGGTGCAATTAGTCATCACAAAGGGCTTTCCTTCCAAGAACATCTGTGTGGATGTACGGAACATCTGATGGAAGCAGGACTTCAGTCTGGGCTCATAGGCACCTGAAGCGAGCTAGAGTGGTGTGATCCAAGGGCTGTGTCAAAGTGAGCCTCAATGTGGGGCATAGTCCCTTGCTCCTCCCATTCCCATCACAGCCACTTCCAGGAGATGGGAGCTCACTCCAGCCTCTCTTCCTGGTACAGTTGTGTCTTAGCTCCCTTTCTCTGTGCTTAGCCACGCTGTCTGTGGACTTACATAGCATGACATTGAATACATGACTATTGGCTTAAAAAATAGAGGAGTTACAGGCGAGGAAGGACCACTGGTGAATGAAATTCTTAATGAAGACATTACTTCATAGAGTCATAGAATGGAAGGCTTGCCTGCCTGTCAGTCTTGCTTTCCTTCTGCAAAAGTATCTCTATTCTGGTCCTGTTGTGCATGCTAACCTGTCCTGTGACTGGGGTACACCTCAGCTAGTGGGAACAAAGTGGCCTGTAGGGGTCACATACCTATAGTTTCCCTATATAGATATGAAGGGATTACATGTCATTATTACCAAGGATCCCTTCAGGTCCGGACACAGCTGTGTGCCATAAGAAGGTTGCCACAGCAAGCCCTTGGGCTAAATCTATGAATGGGCAGCCTACTTGTCTGGCTTTTGTAAAGAGGATTGGAAAGTCTGATGGGGAAACATTACCTGTTGCTTAGTCTCAGGCTGCAGTGGCAGTCATTCCAGCATACGCTTGACAGAAATTCTAATATTCACATCTAAAGAAAGTAAGGCTGCTTCAAAATCCTACTGCAGAAGGTTCCCTTTGTGCAAAGAAGAGGGATAGTTCCTTACAAGAATTGTCAGAAGATTCTATCCCAGCCTCAAGCACGCTGCTGCCTTGGCTCAGCTTCTCTGCCCAGTTTAGCAGAGATCTCTGACCCCAGTGATTTTCCACTGCAATTGCCAAAGCAATTTGAGAGTGGAATATTTTGCAAAAGTTTTGTGACAATTGAACTTTTTGTGAGAACACCAACTAGTACTTTGGATTAATGACTACTGTGCTTGTATTTTTATTGCTAATTTAACTAGTTCCTTTTGAGTTCTATGTACTTGCATAATATGTATATAATTTATTTTTGCTCCCGCCAAGAGGCAATTACAATGTATATCAGATAATGTAGAACACAGTGAGGACACAGCAAAGAATGCAAAGTAAAAATTACACAGCATAAAACTGTGGCTGCAGCTTTAGTCATAAAGTTTTTGTCGGTTTGTACAGTTTGTCATGTTAGCCAAGAAATGGAAACGGAGTTCACAAAATGAGTTGGAAGAAGCACACTCAGGAGTGGAACAAAAAGCAGCTTTAATCTTCAGCCTGTTCATTTGTGGCTAGTATGCTGCAAGTTGTAACCTACCTAGGCTTCTCATCACCTTATTTCAAATGACTTCAACTGTGCATTAAGACAATTCCTGGGATGAGAAAATATTTTGCCTTTATTCCCTTGATTGAAGGTGCTGGTGTATTCTATTTTCATTCAGGCTTTTGGGCATGAACTAACTCAAGCATTCACAAGAGCAAGATTCCCCAGTCAGGTCTTGGGAAAAGCAAAGAGAAGGCTGAGGCTCACATCTTTCTCTCAGGCTGTCTTTTTTTTTTCCCAGGCTGCTGAAGACTTTCCTTTGTCTCTGGCAGGTATTTTCTGTTCCTCTGATAACAAGAATTGTTTCTCAGCCTCCTTGCTGTTAGGACAGTATGGGGCAATGCAATCACCATGACATGTACCGGATTACTAGCAAAACACCCTGGCTTTGGTGATTAGATTTGACTGAACGTGCCACATTAAGAAATAAACTAGTTTCTCTCCCTCTTCTCAGTACAAAAGAGTAAGTGTCAGCCACATGCAGTGAGAGTCTTGTCTGCCCTCAGAGGTCTTTACCTTTTCCATTTTTTTCCCAAGTCCTCTTAGCATTTCAAAAGTTCTTTTGATTTACTGGTGAATACAATGGCCTTTTATTTGCCTACACCTTGATTATAATGGAGTTTGTTGGAGTGTTTAAAGGTTCTTTCCCCAGGGCATTTGTCATTCCTCTGCTGGAGACAATGTTTGCACAAGTTCTCTTTCATCCTCTTTCCCATTATCTGTGATTTCTGCAACACTGTGAGATCTCTTGCACAAGATCATCACTGGTACAAAAGCGCCATGTATCATTCTGAAAGGCACTTCTTGTCATCTCTTACTTGCTGTTGGGAAGGGCTCTTGGCACTGTTCCTGGAAGCCATATAACCTCTTGCAGGGCTGGTGTCGTGGCATCAGCCTGACGTCAGTCCATGCCCTTTCGACTCTTTGCCACGTGCACCCACACTTGCTCTCTGTACCAGCGTGCTGAATAGTGCTGCTGAAACTCTTCTACAACAGATTTTGCAAATTGGCATAATTCTCCTGCAGTTTAGCACTCATCATTTTAAAACAGTTACTGGAGCTGGTGTAGAAGCCAGCCATCAGAGCTGAGGATGTGGCTAGACGCCCTTTGATCCCCAAGCACTTGGCAAATCTCCCTCACTGAGTTTCACATTCTTCTGCTGCAAGTTACTGTCTGTTCAGCTCTCCCTGCAGGCCCCAGGAGGCTGCAGGGATGCTGTGCGGTGTCCCCCAGCAGGAAGGGACTGCCTGGGGCCGCGCACAACCACATGGCAGGACCGCACCTCCCCTGGACAGGCAGAGCTTGGCAGTGTACTGCTGCTGTTGTAGCAGACAAGTTTCCTGCTATTCAAAAGGGTCAATTATTTCTGATTAAGTTTGAAGTGAGAAGGCTGAAGGTTCCAGAAAGAAAATCAGCTCCCCACATTGCTGAACTACAGTGTGCGGAGAAGGGAACTCTGCAATGCTTTGAGCTGTTAATCTGCTTGTTATCCCAGCAAAGACCTGGGCCCAGCAGTGTAAAGAGCAGATTGCTTTTTAATGCCTGGGTATCATTCACACAGTGTACAGAAAGAGTTTTTGTAGTGAATAGATTGCAAGTCTATCAAACCTTTTCTTCACTTCCTCAGTAACATAGATCTCTATCTCCTTGCACTTGCAACCTCTTTTCTTACCACTGCAAAGCACAGAATATCTCCAGCCTGTTTCAGAGACTTCTGATTTCAACTGCTGTGCGCATGTGTCCACTCCCATTTCAGTGTTCATTTCTTTTGGTGGTTCTCTGTGCCTGTAGGAAGCACTTGGCACCTCAGACAGAGGATGATCGTAGGAGATGGCCAGGAATGCTTGGTGGTTAGGGAGACCTCCTGTGCTGAACCCTGTGCAGCTCAGACCATTCTCTGCAGAAGGCTGCAAACCAGAGGCATTGCAGCTGCAAAGCAATGCTGGTGACCGCTGGAGCAATTGGCTCGCAGTGGAATCACACTGAGGCATCATGCATGCTATCTATGATGGGTGAGCACTCAGTGAAAGCTGGCCGGTTTTATAGTCAACTGGGATCCGTTCCACCTGAGAGCTGCTTTTGGCTGAGTTGGCAGTGGTAGTGTGTTACCATGTTCCATGTCATTCACAACTCTATTTAAAACCGGTGATAAACACAGCTAAATAAGAAGATCCTTCACTAGTGACAGAGGTTCTGGAATGTCAGGTCCTACCTCTGTACGGTCTACAGAAAAGAGATAGCAAGGAAAATCAAGCACTTTATTTGATAGGTGGAAGGGTGCAAATAAAATGTGTAGGAGGAGAATTAGTGTTGGTGAAATAGTGAAACACCAACATAAAGTTAGGAGCTCTCCAGGCAGACATTGCGGTTAGCAGATATTGTGTGTTCTCATCTAATTTGTTTAAATGCCATGTTGTATTCCTTTCAGGTATTCTTTTCAAGCTTTATTCAAACTTGAAACTAGATTTACCGTTCATTTTTGAAAAAAACCATAAAACAATGGCAACCCAAGTGAACAAACTAAGCAAGATCTATGGCTGCTGGGGTCCAGACAGGTGTAAGAATTGAAGAATATGGGAGCTGTCAGATGTGTGCTTTCACTTATAGCCTCCAGAGAAATGGGGTGAAAGCTACAAAGTTTAAATCTTCATCTTTGTACTTGTGATCAAAGTATCAGATTGATCATATCATTACTTTTCAAGTCAGCTTCTCAGGAAGCAAGTAAGAAGAACTGATTTCAGTAAAATTTTATCACCAAGTGAAGGGAAGTCTCTAGGTTTACTTTATATAGTTTTTATTTTCTATGAAATCTCCAGAAATAACTGTTGACTGGGGGCTTCAAACATTCTTCAGATGTAACCTGAGATATTTTTCAAGAAATCCTGATGGTTTGGGTGCTAATTGACAACTACTTTCTGAAAAACAGAGCTTTCAAAAATATTTTATGTTGTGGTGAACACACTGAATCTTTAGTTCCCTTTTAAAATCTTATCCAATAAAATGAAAATAATCTTTGGCTCAGTTCTGGTTTTCTTCTGTTATCCATGGACCAGATCCTGTTTCTGCTAATCTCTGTGTCAAAATGTCTATGGATTTTTGGCACTACAATTGACTCCTAATTTTGCAAGAGTTATCTGCAAGGGATCAGCATAATTTACAAAAATGTAGTGACTTTTTTTTTTTTTAAATCACTGGCTCAGTGTACACCAATTTTGTTCTCTTGCCATCTTTCCTTCCCTGTTTCATGTTCTGGAAATGTAGCTAAGCTGCTTACAATAATTTTCTCATTCATCAGACATTTCTTCCATTGCTTTCCTCCCTCTCCTGACCCCAGTAAGTTGCTTACTTCATACTTTTATTTTGAAAAATTGCTTCTACACAGTAAGAGCCACTTCCTCTGATTTGTATTTCTGTGGAGACTATCAGCATGATTCAAGCAATCAAACATATCAAAATAAAAGCTTGGCCTTATCTTCTACAATTCAGCTGCTGACCAGAGATTAATGAATGCTTTGCAGGTCTTTGAAGCCACCATTCGGAATTCTTTTTCTACCAATGGCTAGTGTTCACCTCAGAGCTGTTGTTTGATAATAGCACTATTGTTTTGATGAAAGTTTAGTTCACCCTCTGGGTGAGCACATTTTAACTTTATTGTGGTATTTTGGGGAGGCAGAAGTACCTGAAAGAAACTACCCTTGGAAACCAAAGTGGCAGACAAGAGCCTACATCCTATTTAAGTAACACTTTCCTACAGCCTCTTCTCTCCCTACAGAGCAGCTCATAGTCTGTTGTTTGCAGGACAAGAAAAGAAGAAAAGAGGAAGTCTACATTTGGAAGGGCCCTTAAAAGATCATCGAATCCAACTACCTGATCACTTTGCAGCTAACTAATAGTTCAAATGCGTTACTGAGGTCATTGTCCAAATGCCTCCTTAACATTGACAGAGAGAGCCCAGGGAAGCATTGGGAGGCAGGAGGAGTGCAGTGTCTGATGGGCAGGTGGGTGCTCACGTGCTCGCCCAAGAATCTCAGCCCTTGAGAGCAGTGGAGTTTCATGTTTATTTAGGAAATGAGTAAGGCTTGCTTTCTTAGGAAAATGTGGCTCTCCTTCATCCATCAGAAAGGAGAAGAGTGGAAGTGACTCACCTGACAGCAGGGATTTAAGGAGACATTAGTTATTGCTCTGAGTTGCTGCTCCTCCAAAGGTACCTGTCAGACGCAGGCTGACACTTCAAGAAAAAGAAATGTTTGGCACTATCTGCTCCTTGAGAACACATTTTATCCATTCCCTTTTCACACACTCGCTTTTCTCCCATGAGGATCTGTGTTACCAAAGTTTTCCGCTTTAATTCTCTACAGCAACCAGCAAAGCCCAGGTGCTACCTGCAAGCTTTGCTGTTTCCACCTGTTTTCCCTGCTTCCCTTGCTATCTAGAAGGGCTGCTCCAAAAGTAATGTCCCCTATTTTATTATGTTGGCCCATGACACTAGGGACAGGTGTTGGTGGGTATGGCAGTGGTATGGCACTTTCCCACCATAAGCCATTCCAGTTGTGGCTGTGTGACAGATGGCAGCAGTGGGGCAGTCTAACAGAACGATGTCTGACATGGAAATGCATATGGAGCAAAGGTGTGACACTGAATTCCTCCATGCAGAAAAAATGGCACCCACTGACATTCATCAATGCTTGCGGTGTTAGGCCAGTCTCTTTTCTTGACTGTTGAGCTTCAGAGAAAGCCTTAAGAGAAGCTTCCTTCATATGTTTTGTACCTTCTGCTAGCACCACTCAGCTTTGCAAATTCAGCATTTGTATCCTTTATTGCCTGGACTTCTTTGTTCCTAGCCAACAGGCTTGTGCATGGTATCTCTCTGGCCTTTTAGGCTCTGCTTCAGTAGTTTTGGCAGGTCACCCTTACTGATCCAAAATCTGGGAAATTAGCACTTTTTGGACCACTGAAACTTGTAGTTCATGGCAAGAGCAGCATGAGGATTAAGTATGCAGACACGTTTTCTCAAACATTCTATTTTCTTTAGCAAATAATAACAAAATAGACATTGGCAGTAGGTGAAGCAATAACTTCAGAATGAATGCATTAAACATAAAAAGTCACAGCAGGTTTTCTGTGTCAAAAATAAAGCACAAAATTTACATGGACTGTATAAATATACAAAGCAAGAACACTGCAGGCGAATGCTTACAAGACAGATAGTTAGCTAGTGTCATTGTGTTCCAGAAATCTGAAATGCCAAATGAAAAGTCCTGCATGGTCATTAATTTTGTCAAATGCTGTGAGACTGCAGAACAGCAGTGAGTCAGAGCTGTGCTGACAATGAAGACAAGCAACACACCTAACAAATACTGCAATTTTATCGTTTTATTGTTAGCTGAAGTCCATATTATTGTTTTGAATACCCATATAGTTATCATCCAGTACTTCACGGAAAGCTTTCTCATTGTATCAATAGCAAAACAATTTCCAACCTCACTTAGAGGTGAAATCTCACCTCTGTTTGCCATGGCTTCATCTGGTCACCATACCACTCCCATGAGCATGCCTGACATCAGAATGCTGTTTGGAGTGGGGACTTATTCCAGTCACACAGAGCACATGCAAGACAGATGCGATTCCATGCTTTGCCTACCAGGTAGATTCAGCCCTTCGTAGTTGCAGGATTGATAAGCTTTTACAGAGTTTCTTTTCCTACTGAAGATTTTTGAACATCCTTGTATTTTCCACAAGGTCTTCTGAGCTAGGTGGTAGCTGAGCATTGCTTTCCTCCAGTAACATTTGTGTTTTACAGTTGCATGCATTATTCTTTAAGCTGTCTCCAAGAGGTAACACATGCAGACTAAGAATATTTTATGACACTTGATGCCATGTTTTGAAATATTCCACAGATACTGTTTTTCTAGTATTCCTAGTGTGACAGTTTTGCCTTGGAAGATTAGAGGTTTCTAAGATGGGGAGAATTTAGCCAAGCACGGCAATTTTTATTCATTTATTCTGTTTCTCCTGAATAACTTAGAATAGTTGTGGCTGTTCTTGAGCTCAGCCCCCTTAGTATCTGGGTGGAATCATTCTCTCCTAGCAGAAGGCAACCTGGATAAGCAAGTTGGTCATATGGGAAGGATGTCCATGCCTATAGCTCACCAAAGAAAAATCATCCTCTTTGACACAACAGATGCTCCAGAGCTATACAGCTGTCTGAGAGAATGAGATTCATGTGATAGCTCTGACCTTCTTCCTTTCCCTCTGCAAAAACTTCTCCCCCATTTGAAAAGCCAACCAAATATAACTGCCAAATATAAGCATTCTGTAGTTTTGTGCAGTGGATAGATGTATTCTTCTAGGCTTCTTCTGCACTAAACAAGGCGGCAGCCCAGCTGGGCTGCAGCATCTACTGCAAGCCCCTGTTTCTTTCTGCTTCTGTCTCATTTCAGAATGGGACAGGAGGACACATAAAGTGGGTGGAATAAGCCTTAATTTTGGCCACTACAATAGTGAGCACAAATCCTCCAGACCACTGAAGAGGTGGCTGTCAGATGTGATGAAAGTCTGTCACCTCCTGTTCTGGATGGCTGTTTTGACGAAGTGCAGCTGGTTTGCAGTGGCACTTGGGGACATACCTTGGAAGACCTCTGTACATGTGTACCAACATGGGTCACTCTGGACTGTAGTGCCTCAGATCTGGGGCAGGTGCTGGCTTGCCTAGACCAGACACAATGGAGCTGTAAGGAACAGAAGAGCTTAAAAATTAGAGAAAATGTACTGGTAAACAAACAACAGGCCCTCGCTGGGATGGGTAAAGACTCAAGGACTGTGTTCTGAACTCATTTTTGCTTCATTTCTACTCCAGGTCCTTATGTCCTTACCTGGGCTCTTCCCTGGGTGCTTGGGTTTCAGGAGTGACTATACGAAAAAAGGAAATGATGTGTCAAAGCCAACTACTGCAACTCCAGCTAGGTAGCATTGCACTGTCCTATGTGACCTCCCTCCTCCCCTCTCCTTTGCTCTCTACATTTCTTATATTACCTTTTTCTTTCCTGCAGATATAACTCACAGAGATGGGTACTAAGGAAGACATACCTTTTTTTGTTCCAGAGCCATAAAAATAGTTTCCCTGGTTTTATTAGCAGTGCATGGATGTGAGTTCAGCCTCCTCTCCAAAATAGACAATGAGCAGGAAGTACTCAATTTGGCAATGCATTTGGGGTTAGAAACATTGCTGCTTTCAAAACATTTCACCAGAGTCATTAATTAAGTGCTAGAACGGAGAACTTCAACCAAACAAAACTAGGGGAAATTACATTTCTCTTTCCTGACCTATATAAAAAGTATTTGTGCTTAAATCATATTGAAAGCTTTAAAGGGACCCCTTTCCCAGTGGAGCATGCAGAAAACATAAATGTCCTGCGATAGGTTTATTAGGAGGATTTGGCTGTGTTTCCTCTTTTAGGAAATGTTTAGTTTACAAGAGAGTCAGAGCAAGAATAGTGCAGATATGGAGTTTCATTTTTCAAATGCAACAACATGAACCAGGAAATGTTCTCCTAATGACCAGGCTTGTCCTGTCTGAGAACAAAGATAAACCCCATTTCTGTTCAGTGCCAGTGACTAACAATGGGATCAATTCCAATGCCTTACTCAAAATTGATGTGGAGCAACTTCAGTTTCAACAGTCTTAGAGACATGGGTAATCAAAGAATCAGAGTGCTGAAGAGCATCAGTATTCCCTGTCTCTGTTATTGAATGTGATTTGATAACCACAGCCAGAGAATATGGCTTTCATTTGACACGTGAAAAGACCATAGGAACCCACATAAGGGAAGGTCTCAGCACCCGGTGCCTTGTGCTGGAGCACAGCCAGCCCAGTACTGCTGGGTCCATGCAGATGTTCTGGCTCACCGTGGGGTCAGTACATGGCTGCTTTGCTGGAGACCCAGAGGATGCCCTGCTACTGACCAAGCCCTGACCACAGGGCTGTGAATGCTACAGTACCCGAACACCATGACACTGTTTCTGCCCTAAAATATGGCACATCCCCTTCACTGCCAAATCTGCCCTGCCTGATTGGCATTATCCTCAGGGCCCACAACAGATGCACCCTCAGCTACAATCTGCAGCTGACTCTCTGCCTCTTTCCCCTGTGTTTGCTCACTGGTGTGGATGTGGACGATAGGTCGAAGTACGTTGCTTTAGCAGCTGAATGCCTCCTTCTCAGACCATGACCATCTGTTGCTGGTGCTAGGAGGGATGCTGGCTTCTTGGAGTTGCTGCTCTGATGCTTTCTTCTTTTACCCTTCTCTATTGCACTCAAACAACTTTTCTGTTCCTTTTCTGTTCCTGTTTTGTTTTTTTTTTTTCTTCATAGAGAAGTGATCTCCAGCTGCAGTTGCCTTTCCCATAAGAGACAATTTGTTCTTTCATTCTGTTTTCATTGATTACTCATCCCTTTATATAGTGTAGTTCATGAGTCACTTTGCCTACCTACCTGCAACCAGCTTGCTGACCTATCCATCAGTTCCTTGTTCTGCAGTAATTGCCAGCCTTTTTATTGCTGGATTTTTCTCCTGAGGACTCCTCCTATGCCAGCATACTTCATTAATTTCTAATTTTGCAAACCACAAATTGTGACATAGCTGTGGGAGCTGGAAATGGGAAAGACTGCATATCCTCTCCTAGAAGTATGCATAGGAAGTTGGAAAGGAACTAATGCTGACATTGCCAGCAAGTCCCTTATAATTGTTTTTTGTGTGATTTATCCAGCCAAATTTTTCTCTCACGTACATTTGTTCATTATGAAATTGTATAAGTGGGCTCAGTGGCCGTTGGTTATACAGACAGACCAGAAGATAGGAAGATTGCCTAAGATGGGAACTAAATTCTTTATATCTTACCACTGCCAAACAAGGTGTTAGGAGGTCCCAGACATAAACTCTGTCATGCCTATATGGAGCTCTGCTTTTTTTTTTTTTTTTTTTTTTTTTTTTCTTCTGGCCAGTCTAATTCCATGTTATTTTCTTACATGAATACATGAGTATCTCTTAATGCTGCTTTGAGATCTGGAAGTAAGAAAGCAGAAATCTATTGCTAGTGTGTTACGGCTATTTTATAAATATTCACATGACAGATTCGTTCTGGAATTAACTCTTGGACAACGTTAACTTGACATGAAAAAACTAATCATTGAGCTATGTATATGTCTTGGATAGAAGATACCTAAAATTGTCGATATTGTTTGCAAGTGGGATGCATACCAAGTAGGTCTGGGGCACTGGAGCAGCAATGCAGGATTTCTGTGATAAGAACAGTGTGTGCTGCAGCCCTGAAATGAAGCTTAATATAATCTCAATTGACCTTTCTGTCTCCTCATCTGCAGGAGACTGAGGGGAGTTGTTTGCTTCTGTTGTTCCCCTGGATGTTCTACAATATCAGAAGAAAAAGTGCAAACTTGTTTCTGTTTGTCATCTGATCTCAGCAGGGAAGGGTACACTGAAAAAACTGATAAGCTAATCCTTGATGATGCAGCTGATCTCTCTGGTATATCTTTCAAGAAACAAGTCCGTGCGCAGTCACCCAGACAGCACAATTCCATTCAGAAGCATGATCAGAGCATTAAACTCTTCATACATAGGATGTGACTGCTGCTGGTCAGAGGGGAGCTCAGCACCCACACTGGAGTCCTGAGAGAGCTGATCCCTCTGAACATCAGTGTGGGTGGGCACGGGTCCGTGCTTAAGAACGTCTGCCTCATTTCCCAGTTGCTATGGTTTGTGTAGAAGTTATTTAACAGATCATTCAGGACTTGTAAAGTCACAGCACTCGCAGCACTACAGGGTACATTCTTTCCCTGGCATGTTCTATTGTACTAAAAATGCTGTGCTGTTGTTTTTTTTTTTTTCTTTTTAATGGGAAAAAATAGGTGTTTTTTTTTGTGTGTGTGAGTGTATGTGTGTGTGAAAAGAATAGAAACTGAGGTCCTTTCTTGATCCTCTGCCACTCACTTTGCATGCAGCTCTTTGTTCTCATCTAGATACAAAAACCATTCCCATCATTTCATTATAATTCACTATTTTTCTTGGTTCTAGTAGTTCTCAAGGATTCCAGTCTTGTGAAATACTGTATAAAAATGAAGAAAGGCCTTCCAAAACATCCCTTACATTCAATTAAATGTTGATACGCTTTTTGTGTTAATATGTACTTTCCATCTTCAACCATCATCATATAAATCATTGCTTCAGCCAGCTGAAGTAAGCATGTGCCTTGGGATGTAATTTCCAAGCAGTCCTTCTCTGTACATTCCAATCTTGATTTAATCCAGGTTTATTTCAGCTTTTCTTTAGCTGGTTGGGAACAGGTTTAAGTTCAACTGGACAAAGTCACCCTAAAACTGGACTGAGACTGTGCATACTGGCTGTTCTATTAATTAACCCAAATGGACTAATTCACTGAATGGATGCAGACTCCGTATGTAGAAATCTTCACTGGTGTTCATCATCTTTTCACATTTTTTGGGAATCTCTTCCTGTTCCCATGCTTGGCTATTTTCCACTGTTCCAAGACTGTAGCAGAATTTAAGTGATTGGGGTCTAAAAATTCAGAGAAAGCTATGTACAATCAAAATTTTAGTTGTTTTAACATTGATCGAGTTTCATCAGAGGGTAGTGCAGTGAATATTTTCAGTGGGAGACTCTGCAGCTCCCTATAGCTTTTGGTACATCAATGAAATCTTACTTTCCTCCTCATCCAACTGTTGTAAGAAAAGTTGGTATGTTCAACAATTACTGAGCGAAACAAAAAATTTTTGATGGAAACGCTGTTTTTAAAAAAGTAACTTTTTTTTTTCCCCCATATCTTTACAGATGCTTTCTTTCCATTTTGCTTGTGGAAAAATTAAGCATGAAAAAGAAAAGCCAAAAGCTGGGAGAAAACTGTAAGTATTTAGACAATGCCAAACAGAGTAACAATGTGTGCCAAAATAACAACAAAAAAGCAGTCCTCCTTTTTCCACACTCTCAGTCGATGCTGAATTTTCACTTTTCTCCACGAGTGTTTGTTTACAGAAGAATTTTCCTTTTCTCTCAGTGGTGCTGCAGAGAGTGGGCAGCCCTGTGCACAGCCGGCTCTCCAGCCACGGTGCTCAGCTGCTCCCTTTTTTTCCAGCTTGAGAAGGCTGTGGAAACAATTGTCAGAAAGTCAGCTGCATTCACTGCCAGGGTTGGATTTTTGAACTAGTGACACAGGATCTGCAATTTATTATCAGTCTTCTGCATTCTCTTAGACACTGCACAGCAATTGTATTTTATAACTAGGTAAAAAAAAAAAAAAAAAAAATAAAAAAAATCTGGGTAATTTAATAAGGACTTGGAAATTGCCAAATTACTTAGCTGGTCTGTCCAGCACAGCAGTCTGGAATGGAGAGGCCAGCACCTCACCCTTGGAAGGAAGAGGCAGAAATAAATCTGCAATGGGCAATTAGGAAACAGCCAGCCAGCTGGGAAGCTTCTGATTACCTCATTACTAAACACATGGCTGATGCTGCAAGAAAAGTCTTTTTTTTTTTTCTAATTCATATGAAATAGCTTATTATACAGTATTATTGTGAACATTCTCCTTATTCATGTATATTTGAATCACATTAAATTGTTGACATCAATGATACCTTCTGGCAGTGCTTTGTATTGCGTAATTAATGCTGGGAAAACCAGGATTCCTACCATTTAATGAGAGTCATTATGTATTAATAATTAGGCAGATATTAATTACATTTAACAGCAAACATTTTTCTCAGAATCCAGTTGTGTATGTATAATGCTAAATGCACTGTGGGTGAAAGTGTGTGCAGCTCTCCTTGCACTCTGTTAAGAGTCAACACTAATGCTTCCTGCCTTGTAAATCTGCCCAGTTATCTGTGTACCTGGGGAAAAGATCCTTGGCAATTTTAGGCATACTTTTTTGGAGGTCAGAGGATTATTACTTGCAGAAACAAGGTTCATAGAGCAAAAGAAAAACTGGTTTTGTTTTGGTTACTGTGTTTGGGCTCTCTAAAAAAGCTATTGCTGAGTTTGAAACAGACCCTTCAGAAGGCTGAGCATGGTCTCTTTTCACTACTGCAACCAATGGACTCATCAGGAATTACAGAAGTTGTATTTTCTTTGCTTCTGATTCCTCTTCTAATATCTCAGTTATCATGGATGTAGCTTTCCTTTCCGAAGACCCAGAAGACCAGGACATCTGGGCTAGCCTTGCAGAGAAAGCTGTCTTAAGAGATCTTGAGAAGGAGAACAGGGAATGCTTGTATAATGGTCTCCTCAAGCAGGTAGGAAGCCCTGACTCAGCTGACTAATCAGTAAGAAGTCTGTTGACAGATTTGAAAACAATTTGACTGAGCTATTGAAAGAGTGTGTCACAGATCACAATGACCGATGCAGAACAGCCTTTTAATTATTTGAACATTAGTTTCCAGTAAGTCAAAGAAATGGGACCCCAGTGTTTATCACAATAATGAGATCTTCCTGCTATCCCTTCTTCTGGCAGAAATGTTTTTGTTGGTTTAGATGGAAATAAACCTGGATTCTTCATAAACCTGGTTTCTTCATTGTTGTTTTCTTCCCCTGTGTATTCTGGGCTTTATCCTATCTTCTTCTTCTACCAAAGCCATAGCCCTTGGTCCCCATTTTGAAACACACTCTAAATGAACTTTTGGCTTGGATGAATTTTTTAAAAAATGGAAGACAGCCCCTGTAGAAAGCAGGTATCCCCATGGACTGTTTGCTTAGGCCTGAGGCTAGCTTCAGGCTCAAGGGACTGTGCTGAGAAAAATGTAGAGGAAGCTTCAAGTCTCCCAGCCTGCTGATGGCTATCACAAACATCAGCTGCTGGGAAAACCCCATTTCTCAGATTTTAACAGGCCACATTACCTTCCTATGTTTCAGCTGGCACCAAGCTGAATCAATTCCTTTACTGCCAGACTTGTCTGAAATTCCTATATAAATTCCAGGTTTTGTCCTGGAGTTCTCAATAGCCTTGTTCCCTTTAACCTTCAAATGTCAAACACAATCTTTTAATAGTCAGAACTATTGGCAAACACTTCTCAAATGCTAATTACCTTCAGAAGGATGGAATCCCAATTTCACCATTAAAACCTGGTCTGATTTCAGAGCTGGTCCTTCTCTGAGCAGAGGTTTGGGGCTGAGGACACTCAGTCTCTCTTCTAAACTGAGAAGTCCATGGAGAAACAAAAATAACCACAAAAAAACTAGTGCAGAACTTCCACCCTTGTTGGGTTTGAGCTGCAAGTACTGATGAGTATTTAAACCAGATGTTTTGTTATCATAGAATCATAGAATGGCCTGGGCTGAAAAGGACCATTGTTCATAAATGCATTTTAGTGAGTCTGTACAGGACAGCCCTGCAGGTCTAGAACTACTTGTATGCAGTTTCTATGTTTGTTTGTTTTTTTTATATGGAGCTCAGCACTAGGAAACCTCAGATTACATATTTCTTCAAAGCACATTGTCTTTATTGTTTAGTAAAGACAATTTTGCTACACAAATTAGAATTTAGTTGTTTTGTTTCCATAAGATGAGATGAATTGTTGGTTTTTTTTTTTTTTTCCCCACTCTTCTAGCCCACTCACCCTTAATTTTTGTCCCTGAGAGGCAAGGGCAGTTAGTTTATCCCTGTGGACTGAGTAAGGAAAGAAGGTATGTGGTGGAGGAGTTGGTGGCATATTGCTGTGAGGCAGAGATGAGGCTGTTAACAAACTCAGATTGTGAGGGAATCATCACATCCCTGAAGTTATTGTCCAATTGTTCTGACACTGAATGGCCTATCCATAAATTGCAGAGTGCAGTATTTATACACGTTTTTATGAGGAACAGGAATATCACCTTACATGGATGTTGCAATGCTTCTGCTCCTTCAAAAACCATCTTCCTGACCTAGTTCTCATTGCTGCTTTTCTTTGGGAGGCAACAGTCACGTGTATCAGGCTGCTGCCAGTTGCTGTGATGGATCTCTTGCTCCCTCCTAAACACTGGTTCTGTGTTGGGAGGCAGCAACTGTGCAGAGCCAGGGTGTACCAGTGGATAAGTCACTGTATTTCCTCTGCTTGTCTTCTGCCAGAGTGTGCTGTAGCCCTGGGTTTGCACCATGCAGAATAAGGCATTACAAAGACTTTTTCTCATAGTCATTTCTGCGTGTGCCATGGTGACACTAAAGACTCTACTGAGCTGAAGTATTGAACTGTGGTCTGTAAGTACTTGAAAATCATTTACATTGGGAAATACCTGACAGCTGTGAATTAATTTCTATGGACGAAAATTATTCAGGGTGTCATTGTGAATGTAAGGTTGTAGGTTATATTACTCAAACTTCTGGGAACATACTGACTTCACAGCTGCAAGACTACTTGAACCCTTTCAGCTAATGCCCCTCATTCTTTAAAATGTGAAACTAATATTGAAGTGCACTGGGCAGCCTGGTTCATCATATTTCTGTGCAGGTATTTGCTCACAACCAGTGCTCTCTTTATGGCTGAAGACCCCCATCCTGCCCCACATCCTCATCCCATCCTGAGAATTCTGACTCTCTAGCAGCCATGGCATGAATGGCAAGAGAACAGGAGCAGCTAGCATGATAGCAGCTAGCTGCATGCATCCATCTTTTATAGACAGAAATAAAAGTATCCTGGTAAGATGAACACTGCTCAACAGTGCGTGCTTTATCTCTAACAAACTACTCTCTGATTTTGGGATGGAGTGCAGAGTACTTGGGAGCTTGTAGGGAAATGCAACATTATTCATTCCCTTTAGGTAATGCTGTCCTGTGCACTTTTGCAGGGGTTTCCAGTTGACAGTTTTGCCATCTAATAGGTCAGATTATCCTCTGAAAAGGAAAAATAAATCTGCATAAATTGCTTTATTGTAGATTTTTTCAATAGAACTTTTTATTTCCTTTTCACGCAGCTATAGGCCAAAATAAATACACATGCACATATCCTCTCTCCTTATCATAGGTAGAAAAGGGCTTGGAGGCTTCAAAGCAGAGCCATAGCCCTACGAGAAAATAAAAATAATAACCCCAGAGTACAGAACATGTAGGATTCCAATATAAATGCCTATTTTCTTTTGATATCTTTTTAAAATAGTGTTCAAGATTGAAAACATCTGTCACAGATATAAAATTATCTTATATGTTTCACTTTGAAATGTTACCAGATTATTTACAATTTCGAGATAAGTGGTTAGTGACCGTATATTTTCTAGTCTCTGTGGAAAGGTAATTAAGCTGTTCAAATCACAAATGGAAAAGCACGGCGCAGAAAACTCCTGTTTCCTTTTCCCCTCTAGTGCCTTCCCCAGCCCTCCTTTTTTGCCTGCTCTTCAGCTCTTCACTTCTAATCCACCCTCACTTTTCCTGCTGCTCATTAAGAAAATAAAAATTTTCTGTTTGTATAAATTACTAAATGTGTACCTAAATTTAGAATGAAAATTTTGAAATGAAATGCACTGATATCCTTTACCTTTTCTTACAGCTTTCATTAGTATCACTGGCTTATGGACCACTATAGGACAATCTTGCTTTTGTCTTTATTCCTCCTCCTGCTTACTCAGTAAAGATGTGAATTTATCTTGCTTCCTACTTTCAAATATAGGTATGGAAGCATCATTCCCCTATGGTGCTGTCACTTGCAAAAGCTTTTCTGTTCTCCTCATGTTCCCACTGTTCCAGTAAAGCATGTTTCTGATCTTATGGATCTTATTTGCATTTTTTTCTGCTTTCCAGACCAGAGAGCTATGCTTTGACTGTTGTCCTGTTGTTCATGGACCATGTATGGAGGAGAGGGCTCCTGAAGTGCCGGCCCAACTGCAAAATGAGAGGAGAAGGAAGAGGAAAATTCACTTGGAGGTGGTCTGCAGATGAGCTTTTCCTATGAATGGAAACCAAATTTGACAGTAAATTCATGTCAGGTAAAGCAAATATTTTTCTTTGCCTCAGCAGATTATATTTCTTTGTTTTCCTTTAGACATAAAAGAACATAAAACTTTGACAGCCCTAAACAAAGCACTTATTTGAAGTCAAAGTTCATTTAGAGAATGTTGAAATTAAACAGTTACTATTTGATAATTAATTATCTGAGCTAGAACAATTAAATGAATTCAATCTATATGTTTCTGAAAGTACTGTAGAGTATGAATAAGTATTTTACAATCCTATGGAAGTCCCTTCTCCTCTCCTGTTTATTGAGAAAAAAGTTAGGGCTCTCATTTTACAGAGGAAAAGCCAGGGCAAAGGGAGCATAAGGGTCTAGTTTCAAGTCCTTTCTTCTCTCTCCTATATATTCATGATGGTTCTTTACCAGGTTTGTAGTTCTGACCTCTGTGAAACATTCTGGGGTGTCCTGCATGGCCAAGGGCATCCCCAGTTCAGCAACAGTGCAGCTGCAACACTGCCATCCAGGACATCATAGAACCATCTTTGTATCATTTGAGTTGGAACAGATCCTAAAAGGTCATCTAGTCCAATCCCCCTGCAATGAACAGGAACACCTAAGACTACATAAGGTTGCACAGAGTCTGGTCCAGCCTGACCTTGAACATCTACAGGAATGAGGCATCCACCACATCTTTGAGCAACATGCTCTAGTCCCTCACTGCCCTTATTGTAAAATCTGCTTAAGAGTCTACACCTTCTTTCTTACAGTCCTCCCTTTAGATACTGAAAGGTGACTATCGGATCATCTGCAGAGCCTTCTCTTCTTCAGAATGAGCAGCCTCAGCCCTCAGCCTGTCCTTGTAGAAGATGTGTTCCATCCCTTGGATCATTTCTGTGGCTCTCCTCTGGATGCCCTCCAACAGGTCTTTCCTGTATTAAGGATTCCACATACTGACACAAGACCGCAAGCGAGGTCTCACAGCACAGAGTAGAACAGCAGAATCACCTCCCTCACCCTGCTGGCCACACTTTTTGATGCAGCCCAGGATTTGGTTGGCCTTCTGGGCTTAGAGAGCACACTGCTGGCTCATGTTCAGTTCGGCATTCATCACTTTCCCAAGGTTCTTTTCAGAAGGGCTGTGCTCAATCCTTTCATCCCCAGCTTTTATTAACTGCAGGGGCTGCCGATGACCCAGGTGGAAGGCCTTGCACTGTACCTTGTAGAACCTCATGAGGTTCTCCTTGGCCCACCTCTCTAGCTTGTCTAGGTCTCTTATAATGGCATCCCATTCCTTAGTGTGTTGACTGAACCACACAGTGTGGTGTCATCTGCAAACTGGCTGATGGTGCACTTGATCTCACTGCTGATGTGGCAGTGTGAAGTTGAGCATTAAGGCAGGATTCAAAGAAATAGGATGAATTAATGCCGTGGTTATTTAGTTAGTGAAGTTGTCTGGAAGAAAGTAAAATATGCAAGGAAAAGCAAACCTGTGGTTTGAAGATATTCTTCTGGATGGAAAAGTCAGCAATCAGGAGGTGAGTGAGACTTGGGTTAGAGCACAAGTAGTTTTGAAGATGGGGCACTTGTCCTGGAATTGATGGGTGCAGACTAGTCCATGGAGGTAGCTTAACAAAAATAAATAACTGGGGAACAATCTTTCCAGCAGTATTATGAGAGCTGAAGGTGAGATGTTTCAATTAGCAAATCTGGACCATTGCTATCCTCAAAACAGGAGATGGAAAAGGGTGTAGTTTGGCTATCTTGTGGCTGCCCAGATGATGAGAACAGTGTCATAGATGGGTTGGGTGGTGCAGGCAACTGGAAGATATTGAAGTGGTCTGCATATGTGTGCTGAGCATTATCTATTGGTTGGAGCTGGAGCTCTTGGCTATGTGAAGCATTAATCATGTATGACCAGAAAGAAACGAGGAGTAAAGGGGTTTGAGAGGACAAATAAGAGCTCAAGTGACAAAACTAAGCTTCAACTGACCACTGCTTATCACAGGAGGAATCAGAGAATGTTTGACAATGAACGGAGCTTTAACAGAGACTTTGCCTTGGCAGGAGTCCTAAATTAGTGGTGAGCAAGTGAATGGACATACAGTCTCTAATGAGTCTATTCACAAGCTTCAAACAAAATAACCGTTCATTTTTCTCATTTCTTCTGCCTTTCCACTTCCTTATTTGTGTGCAACTCCAAGTGGAAATGTCAAATGGTGGTTTTCCAATGTTTCCAAGAGAGATAAAAAAGAAAAATAGCAGAATTAGCTTTGCTAATATTCTTGGCATGATGTTCCAGATAGATTTCTAGACCAAAAAGTGATTTTGATCTAGATATTTGGATACCTTCCAGACATCTGGACTTCCTGAAGTCAGCTTAGTTTTCATCTACATTTTTTGTTTTTCCTATCATACTATCAAGAGTACCGCAAAAATACTTAAGCACAGGAGGAACAAGCTTACAGGGAAATTTTCCAGGAATTAACTGTATGCATTTGGCTAGGTGCGGTTAAGGAAGTGTGATGAGGATTATCTTCTAGGCATTCTGTCCCTTCAGAAGAAAAGTGAAACATCTGTGGGGCAAAACCAGTATGTAATTAGAAGTAATGGAGTCCTGCTAAGGCTCAGGCTGTGGCTCTTGGTTCTATTCTGGTTCCTAAAGTTTTTACTTGCGGTCTGTGGAGAGCTGACAGGATATGTCTCTGACTCCTTTTTTTTTCCAATCTATTTATTGTCTAGGAAGAGCAGCTGGAAATTTTCTTTGTACATTCATTATAAGCTGCATCTACACAAGAAGATCAGCTAGATCAGTTGTGACTGCAGGTTATAGTCATAAGCGCTTCGTATCTGCATAGTAATAATGGAACAATTTTATAAGGAAGATTACAGTAAGAGGACAATAATAGGAAGTAGAGTGGCATCAGCAAAATGGACATCAGCAGAGACAGGTTAAAAAAAAAAGGTAAAGATGTATGCAGAGAAGGAGGGACAACAGGGTGTGGGGACTGTGTCGAGCAAAGGCATCCCAGAATCTGGTGCTCTGTTATGCTCTGATGTGCAAAGAAGTAAATAGGGCTTCACTTGACATGAGGATTGAGATACTGAAAGGCAAAATCCCTATTAGATCTATATAATCTTTTTTGCCATCTTGGTTTTTCAGTGGTTGCCTGAAATACAAACTTTGTATCTGGTTCGTGTGCTTCTTCATGTATTTATGGTACTACACAAATTTTAGGAACAAGGCTTCCTCTCTGTATGTGCAAATTATGTGTCCCTTTCAGGTTGTAATTGGGACCTTGGCTTCTTTTGTGGAACACTGTGTGCTTTGTGACTTTTTCTAATGCTGGGGTTTTTCCTTTTTTACAATGATCATAACTTGCTTAAGACTGTTATTCATAGCCCAAGTAGAATGAGGATCATACAAAATACCTGTCATCTTGATGATGTAATTGTTCAACTGAAGAAGTGTTACTCATGGCATTACGTACAGACAGAGGTCTGTAGCATCTCAAAGGTTTTGACAGTGCACATTCACAAACTGATACTGAAGTGGATGCAGGTGCTTTCTGCACTCCTTTTGAGCTCATAGAGAAACATTTTAGGTGAACAAAGATAGCAGTCAGATCTCTGTCAGCACAACAGACCTAGAAAACAGAACTTTTTTTCTCTGTGAAGAAAAGAAAGGAAAGGAAAGGACACTATAAGCACCAGGACACTAGTCTTGGGCACATATATGAAGGGAGTATACGAGTTTTGACTCAAATTTTCAGGGGTTTGGAAGGCTTTGTGTGAAAATGCAAAGTATACCTTTGGGAGTCTGAAGGCAGGCTTAGCTGAAGTATACACTAAGAAGCTGAAAATAATTCTGAAGCAGACAGAAATTGTTGAAATTTTGAAATTTTAACTCCTGTATAATTGAAAATACGGATAGTTAGTACAGGAATTATCACAATGCCAAGACTACCACTTGGAATGATGGAGGAGCAGAGATAATTCAGTTATTCTGAAGATCAGAAAAGTAAAAGAAAGGAAATGAGATGTTGCCTACAGTCTTTTAATTATCTATCATTATCTATATGTCTGAAATGCCATACTTTAAACACTGTCAAGAATTAGAAATAATATGATAATCAAAAATTTTCCTGAAATTCCACCTCCTTTTGAATATATTTACCCAACCCTCAAATAGTAGCTCTGATATTTTACATTGCCTGAAGAAATTTGCTTCATTCACTGGACATGGATCTTACATTGTAACTTGAGAACTTCCCCACAACCACCCCTACCACATCCCATTTGTTAGTAAGAGCCAGGATGAAAAGTATAATGTGGTATTATTTTTAACTCTTTTAATCTGACACGGCTTGTGTATATTTGTGTGTATCCGTGTTCACATTTATATAGATTTATTTCTCTACAAAAATAAATATACGCTACTAAAATTTTGAAGCAATCAACCAAAATGCAACTGTGGTAGCAGCAATTCTCTTATGAAGTGAAGCATGTTGAATGGTTACTGCAGGATATTTTTAATGTGGGGTGTAATGGATGAACTGTAAAGTTTTTGAACTGTAAACAGGGAAATTATTAGCTCTACAAAAATCTCACTTTTCAGTTTGTATCTAGATGTCACAGTGGACATTGAAATTTCCCCTTGAAGTATTCCCTAAACCTGTCAGTTTGCTGTCTAATCCCAGTGGTTTGCAATGTCAATATAAATCAAACTTAACACCCATAATTCTTCTTAAGCTCCTAACAGCACTATCCAAACACAGAGCTGGGGTCTTTAACTGGGCTTAGAAAGAAGTTAGTTACACTACCTCAAAACATTTTGAAATATCCTACTCATCTAAATTCCTTTAGCGTCTCACTTGTTAGTTGAAAGTTTCCTAGATGTCTTATGTTTCACTTCTTTTCATCCATGGCATGCCATAACTTTATCAGAGAAGAGAAGTTTAAAACTGAGCAGATATTCAAGCATACTGGAACAAAGAGCTAGGTGTCTGCCAACAGGAGAGCTCAACACTAAAGGTGTTCATTGGGCACACCTAATTTGAATCAAAAGGATAACATTATGTTATCATTAAATGTGTTGTAGCCAGCAGTTCATTCTAGAAGCAATAGGAGAATGATGGACGGAGGTGAGCAAGGGGAGGAGGATATGGCTATAGACAGGATGAAAAGCAATGGGACTCCTGTCTCTACTCCCAGAATAGTCTGTGCATTTCTAGTTGAATTGATAGATGAAGTAGTGAGGCAGTGAATAGTGATGGGTCATGGGCTTCATAGGAGAGCAGCCTGACTACATGATCACAGAGTAAAGATGCCTGCCCTGGTTTCTTTCTGGGCTGATAGTACTGTCTCATACTACAAATGATGAGCTAGTTTCAGAAATGTAATGTGTCCAGTGTGCTGATTGGACTAGATGGAAGATCTGTGTCAGTACTCCTTAGGGAACAGTAAGAATTGGTTTCATGTCTTCCATTTTCTGTTGTCTAGCATGAGGCCACCAATATTCTGAAAGAAAAACACTCTGACAGTACTGGTGTAGGCATCTTACTTTTAGACTTGAGAAAGCAGTGCATGGGCGGGCTGGTCAACTGTGGGAAGTTGTGAGGAATGAGATAGTTGCCTGCTTGCCAAGGTGAGGTATTTTGGACTCCTTTCTGACATGCCACAATCTTATAGGGGTGCAGAGACAGGTCTGGTAACTGCTGTGTAGCATGTGTGTACCACAAGCATAGCTGTAAGATGCCTAACAGCTACTAGATCGACACTAAATATGCTAAATGGAAATTGCTGAGAAAAGAAATCAGAGATCAGCTAAACTGAAATTGTCAAACTGACTTCATCTGAGCCAGGAGACCACATAGGTTCAAGCCAACTTTCTTCTTGGCTTCCAACACTTTTCACAGGAGAGCTCTAATACTTAATCTTTCCATGAAAACTTACTTTGTTTCTTCCATTCTCAGCTATATTCTCCTGATAATGGAGTTGGTGGCTTAGAAGTCAAAATAACACTGGGTGTATGTGTGTGCATGTGGAGAGAATCTGTGCTTTGCAACTATTTTTTAGTTTAATTTTTGCAGCTGGAAAGTCAGGTTGAAGTAACCAGCCAGCTGTCTTCAAGGCAGTCAACATTTACTGCTCAGAAGTTAAGACTTCCTCTCCTAGATGCTTGTTTCTTTTCATTGCAAAGGGATGGATAAAATACATTGATCTTGTTTTAATGAAACAACACTGCGTGTAGAGACTAGACATACCAAAATTTGCAAACGGCTTACAATGTGACATCTACCCAGCACTGAAGATAGGAAGTCAGCATGACTGTAAATGGGTCAATTTGGCAAAAGATGCATGTAGAAGGCTTCTGGTTTTTGTTCTCACTGTGCTTTTTATTTATTTATTTATTTATTTTCCCTACCAGTGGACAATGTTCATGAGTGAACAGCAATCACTCTCAGCCTGTATCTTCAATAGCAATACATATAAAATGGCACTGCTCCAAGGTGCTTCTTGAAGCTAAGCTGAAGGAAATGAGTATGAGTAATCCTTCTCAAGGCTTTATAGCTAAAAGATGAATGAAAAGTGTGGTTGCATATAGTACTCTGAATAAATAACATCTAATTACTGAACCTTGGAGGCTCCTTCGGTCTTTGTAAAAAATTTTCCAGAGAAACTCAAGTCTTCTTTTCATCAGTCTTGGAGGATTCTGAAAACTGCCCTGTATCAACATAAAGGAATACTCTCAGCTTCAACAGCACTGTAGGTATCTCTGATGATCTCCAAATGATGTTCAGCAACCTTCTCATATATCCTAAAAGCAAACTAGCTTGATGGCAATAGCAGACCTTTTGGCCAATTAACAGATGCTTTCTTTAGAAAGACATAGGGAAAATCCAGTGAGAGAATTTATAGAACAATCAGGCCAATTCATTTGGACTAATCTTTCCACACGTGTTTTTTGTTTTTCAATGTTTCTAAATCTATTTGTCTTTGAAATGTAAGTTTTTGTTTTATGGTACTGAATTTATAGAAAATCTTTGCTTCTTATGGCAGTAAAGGTGTAATTATCAAATCAGGCTTTAATTCCAGACACAACATAACAAATTGGATGTTCGTTTGTTTTACATGCACAGAACTGGCACTCATTTACAAGAGAAAATGAACACTAGCTGGAACCAGAAATAAATGCAATTTTAGTTCATCTTGGAGTTTTCTTGAGTATTTTGTGCAGTCAGAGCTTGGGTCTGCAACTTCAGACTCATGAAAATATGTGGGCCGTGGGCTGACCACTGAGCATCACAGCTGCCAGTGAAAGGTCCAGGTTTTCAAATTTGCCTTGTAGTCTTAAAATGCAAAAAACACCTTCACTGACTTTTAAAAGCATCCTAGCTCATTAGTGTCAGTAATTCTAAGTTGCAATCAGAATTTGTGAGTGGCATATTTGTAAATCCCGCCAGATACTGCTGGCATTTTCAGACACCAAAATGTACTTGAAAGCCTGTCTTTGATTCTTCCCATAAGCTCTTGATTATGAAGGTTGGCAGATCACTTAGGAACACTGTGACACATTTTGAGTGCTATGTGGATTTTGTAAAAAAAAAATTGAGAAGTCTTGGTTTTGACACTATTCTAGTTGCTCCTATTTTGTTATAAAGTACTACATGGTGAATAATTTGCAGTTCCAAAAGTTTGAATAAGTGGAGCTAAACCCTGCCTGATCAGTTGCCTTACTTACATAAACCATTAGACTTCCCTGCATCTTGAACTTGGTCTTTGAATTCTGCTCCAGTCTTACCTTTAACACTTGCAGGTGTCATGTCTAACACATACCAGTGCTAGTGGACATGCACTTCTTGTTCTTGTTATTTAACATTATTAGACATCAAGCTGTTTTTAAGTAAATCACTGAGCTACAGAAGGATCCCAAAGAATACAGGGGAACAGAAGTTATTTACAACAAATCCACATATTTTTTCTTTTTTTTTTTTTTTCCAGGTAGTTTAATTTTACAGGCTGATATCCATCACTTGAAGTACTGTCTCTGCATCATGCTTTTCTGGGTGAAACAGATTCCTCTCCATCTTTGCATGCCCCAATTCCAACACCAGGCGTGCATCACCTAGCTGTTATGCATGTCTTGTTCCTCTGACATTTAGTTCTCATTTTTCTGATGAGTCTCACAAGAAAGACACAGGATAAAGTTGCACAGCCTGTGCAGAAGCAAACCATGCCACTGTCCATTTTGGACTACCTCCATTGTATAAATCCCTCAAAGGCAGCCATGAATGAATGAATCCACTTCTAGAAACAATGGAGGACTCAAAGGATGACCAAACAAGCAGCAGTAAAGTTAGGAGAACTGGGAAAGTGTTGCATATGAAGGAGACGTGATAAAGAAAAGATGAGGCCATGGCTTCACGTTCTGGAAGAGTTTCAACTTTCCACACTTCAGCAGGGCTGAGTGCCAAAACATTACAGGTGTTTGCTCTGTGCAGTTGACAAGGAGGGGTTTGAGGTTTGAGTTGCTCAGAGACTGCCGCAAAGCTGCAAAGGAACTTGGCCCTTAGGTGCACCTTTGAATTGTTATTATGTTAATATTCTTTCTTAACATTGTCAGAGAAACCAACATTTTTCCCATGAGAAATTCTGTGTCTTTTACTTCACTGTAATCTGGCCAGTACTGTTGCTGTTGGAAAGGTGAATAAAGGAAGTGAGCTATCCAAAGAGCTCTGGCAATATATATACATATATTACTGGTCCACCACATGGATTTTTTTTTAAATCTTCAGGGTCTCAGGAAATACTTATGCATCAGAAAATAGACGTGACCATGACCATAAATGGCTAGAATTAAGTGAGAGTTATACAAAAGTTGCTTTTGACTGAAGTATGTTTTTCAGATCATGATTTGGATGCAGATAAGACATATTCAGGGCTTTCTTTCCCTCTTAATCTCTCTTCTATTTTTTATTTGTTTGCTTATTTGTTTGAAACATTTTTCTTTCCTTTCCTGTTGCCCAAAGATGCTCCACTTGCACGAGCAGAGTTTCATATTTTAAATGACAGAGATAGAAAAATGTTTCCCAGCCTAAGGCTCAAGCCCAGGCCCTGGGAATAAATCATAGAGCTAACAACAGTGTTTTAGGGATTTGAGAGCTGAGACTTTTAAACAAGATTTCATGGAATGGAGTTCTACTGGTTCATTGACTCATCTAAAATTAAATGGAGAGTTTCAAATAAAAACTACTGTGCTAGTAAAACCCAGTGAGAACAGAGAAAATATGCAGGTTGAATAGGATTACTCTAACAAATGTTTCCAGTTAATTCTCCAGAATGCTCCATATTTTCAGCTAGCTAGATGACTTAGAACAGGCCTGGGCTTCCAAGTCTCATCATCTGTGGGAGCGCGCGGAAGGAATTCTGAAGTCTCAAGTACAGTCGGCCTCAGTCAGAAGTCTATTTTCAGAACAGGGCTCAGAAAATCTATTCATGATATTTCAATTTTGAATTCTGGAAAAATCCATGGTTGAAATTATTGTAAAAACAAACAAAAACAAAACAAAACAAAACAAAAAAACAAAAACAAAAACAAAAAAAAAAAGCTTGTGTTTTTAGTTTGGGATATCTAAGTTTTGAGTTAATTCCGAAAATATCCAGTTTTAAATCTTCAAAAACCAGTGCTCTGATTTTTACCTGCTGCAAGTTTTGAATGATACAGTGAAAGAAGCAGAATCTTTCTGGAGGAGGAGGAGAAATCAGGCCCAAATCTGCGCTGGTAAGTACATGTATGAACTGATGCAAGAAACTGAACATTTAGGCTGTATATATTCGAGAGCACTGACATCCACTTAACACATGCTTTCAGGACTCTATAGCGCCTAACTCTTTCTAAGGATTCCTCCTGTATCTCATCTTACTTTTTTCTTCCATGGCAATTTTGACAGGGAATACATCATATCTATGTTTGGGAAGAGTTTTATAAATTTACAGCACTATATAAATCTTTTATAATAATCCAAATGTAAACCTTTACTAGCTACAGTAACACAAATGGAAAATTCTTTGTTCATTTCTCAATGACTAAGTACTGCCTTTTGTGTTGTATTTATAGGAAGT
This sequence comes from Lagopus leucura, assembly GCF_019238085.1. NCBI lineage: Eukaryota > Metazoa > Chordata > Aves > Galliformes > Phasianidae > Lagopus > Lagopus leucura. Next base: position 5,628,499 of record NW_024962268.1, on the reverse strand, counting down.
TTCTTTTTGTGTATTTTACTGTAGATGCTATTCTTAGAGTTGGAGTTAGGAAAAGCACCAATTCAATACACATCTTTTACTTTACTTGAAGGGCAATGAACTTTTAATAGTTATGATGCATTCTTCAAGCAGACAGTAAGCAAGAAGGGCCTTTAACATTACGTATGGGACAATAAGAAGTATTTTGTCTGTTCTGGAGTATATGGTGCCTACTTCCATACCTACTGTAATTATTTTATGGGATCCCTGGATTTTTCAAGCCTCCTCAATTTGTGAGTATTCTCAGCAGCTAATCTCCGATAATTATTTAGCCTGTAGACCAGGATATCCTTCTGCCAGGAGAGTCTGAGCCAATACATCTGACCTTGGTTTGAGAAATCAGAAAAGGTGTCCTTGGGCTACTGTCTTTCTATGGCAGCCTTTCCCTCCAGACAGAGCATCCCTGCACACTAGTCTACCATAGGTTGAGCAAGAGAAGTTATACTGCTGTGTGGAAGTCTGCATCTTCTCATAGCCAAAAAGGATGCTGTGCTTAGCCTCAGATGGCTTTGAGTGTGAATAGCCAGATTTTCTATTTTTCTTGCCTCAATTTTGTACAAGCTTGTGCAGGGTATGATGTAGTGGAAATCACATACAATAAATCAAGATAAATTCCCTTGTAAAACCAACATGCAGACATACATCTCTTCCTGCATTATTGCTGAGGTTCCTATTGAGGTTTCCTGCTTATAATTTATTTCACATAAGCTGATTAAAAAGTCATTAAAAAACAATCAAATATTTCCATAGCTGGAACAGGATTACAAAGATGGAGCAATTATTCATTTGCCATCTTGCTGTGTTAATGGAGCAGCTGCTGCCACCACTCTTTTAACACTGCTGATCATTCTTGCCCAAGCTTATCTTCACTGAAAATAAATGTTTTGCTTTTCAGGTCAAGATGACTAACTGAGCCTGCTTGAGACAATGTGCATGTCGTTCTTGCTTATCTACATACATAAATTCATTATATTCTAGTAATACTACTTAGAAGAGAACTTCAGAGACCATCAAATTCAAACTCCTGCTCAAAATGAGAATATTGTCCAACACAAGACAGGGTCAGCCATGGATTTGTCCAGCCAAGTCTTGAAAACTTCCAAGGATGGAGATGCAACAGTGTTTCTGGACAGTCATTTCTAGCCCTGTGCCATGCTCCTACTGTAGAAGTTCATGACAACTTATACTTTTCCTTTGTTTTTGTGAAACTAGCTGTAGTAGTTAAAATTACCAAAGGATTAGATTGTATTGCAAGTTAGATCTCTTTCTATAAAAACAATGTTTAGTTTGCACTGATAGCAAGGAGTGGTGCCATTACGTAAAAGAATTTAGAGGACTAGAGTTAACTTCATTAGAATACTGACTTGCTAAGATGTTTGCTATTTCAGATGAAGTGTAAATATCTGGGGTGAAGGATAGCAGCACTCAGAGTAGATGAGACAACGCCAGGAAGCTGATTTTTTCTTCTGAGGTGATAGTATCAGTTGGAGTGTCCAAACAGAAGATAGAAAGGGATTGTGTGACACTGTATGACAAGGTTTTTGCATATTCAACAAATACGTATGCATGGAAAAAGAGGGAGAAATAGTGAACACCTCTGTTAAAAGTAACAATTCTGTTCATTTGGGAAGGGCTTCATCATTCAGAACAACAAAAAAAAAAACAACCCTGGAAGTACCAGGCAAGTGTGAAACAAAGCCATTTTGCTACCTCACAACTTCTCCCACCTGTAAAAATGTTAAGTGCTAGCAGAGTTGAGTTGTTGCCACGTTTCTGTTCTATCTGTAGAACTAGAATTGCTTAATGTCTTAAGTCTAACAGAACAGGAAAGTTAAAATTATCTTCCAAATGATCAGTTACACCCACATGCTGTCTTTCTCTTAATGGTAAGTTATCTAGAGAAGGATTTCTTGCAGAAAATTGTTTGAGAAGGTAACATTAGAGAAGCTGGAACAATAAGCCTACCAGGAGGCTGTCTTCTTGTTTGTTAGAGCAGAGGCAGCATGTGCTGATGTGCTGCTCAGAGTCCAGTGCTGGTTAAGCTGATGGGAAGCAGATGGAAAGAAATGCGCAGAAATCCAATGCTCACCTCTGCCTTACACTATAGTCAGCATGGTTGCTCAGTGGGGAGAGGAATGTTTGCAAGGACTGCATGTTCTAAGAAACTCAGATCTCCTTGGGCTTTCCATTATTATCGGCTTTCCAGCTGATTATTATGGCTGGAGCATTACACTGTCTCCCCTCAGCAGCTGTTCAGAGAGAGCCGCTACCTGCTCAGGAGTCTTGGCAACACGCATATGCCTCCTTTCTGCAAATACCTCCTAGCAGCTGTGTCAGAGAGCCTCCAAGGCCTCTGTGAACTCGTGCTGTGGGGTCAGCACTGAACAGCACGTTCTGGAGAGTGCCGGCTTCTTTCCTCTGCACGGCCTCTTGGCCCTGCCTGCAGCTCTGCGGGTAGGAGTCGGACTGGTGTGGTATTGTTCCTGTGCTTGGCACAGGCAGGCTGCATAATGTGATAATCCCTGTGGGTCAAATCTGGACTGTCCTTGGCCAAAAAGCTGCGCTTGGAGGTAAACTTCTGACCTCATGTCTTTTTTTTTTTTTCCCTAAAAAAATAACCAAAACCATTTTGGAAAGAAGTGATTGCTATCCTTTCATAAGCCATTCCTCAACCCAAGGATCTGATTCTCCTGTGTGCTACTGTGGTTTATAAAAGAAACAGAGAGCAATTCACATGGCCAAGAAGCTCCAGCAAAAACAATCACAGAGGCACCGCACTGAGGCAACGGAATTCTTCTGAAAAAGATCTTTTTGTAAGGTCCAATAATACTGTGAAGTCCTACTCACACTTCAGCTCTGGCCAAGAGAAATGGCATTGCTTCTTGCACATTAATTATCTGAGCAAACCATAGAGCACAGGGCAATTATCAAAAAAGAAACAATTTTTTTTAAGAAAAAAGTCTGTACTTGAGGTGTTGTTGAACTAGCAATCGATGATAATTAGCATTTCTAGAGAGAGTTTTTAAGCATTCCACAATTCAGTGCTAGCTTGCATAGAATAACTATGTGGCTACATGCAACACTTCATCCTTACCTTGTGGGCTTGGGCACCAGTGCAGCGTGGTGAAGGAGTGTGTACAAATAAAGAACTTCTGTTTTGTAGACTACAGCTGTGAAAGCTGTAGTCTAATAAGTATTGCTATCTCCCCAAACAATAAAAATTGCATTGAAAACAGGGAAAAAAGTAAAATTGTGCTCATGTAGCAATGCAGTGTTTTCAGACTGTACATTTAGAGAGAGGAAGAACTGCAAAGAAAGCGAAATCTAGGTATTACTCAGTATCCTAATGTGCTATCCTAATGCTTTCTTACATGTAAGAGTCAAGAGGACAGCAGATTTGGCTTACTGTCCACAGAATACTATCTCCAAATTTTTAAGCATCCTTCACTTCACTTCCTGTTTTTCATGTTATAATTTTAATATGCCTATAATCGTAGCTGCAACTCCTTATGGATTCAAGTGAGGTTACACAGACATCTACCAGCCTGATTTGCTGCAATCAAGTAATTGATCATTTGCAGAGTATATCCTCATTTGCACCCAGTAATTGTGTTGAAAGTTATTTGCAAATGCAGAAGTCTGTGATTTAAGAGTTGTGTCCTGAATGTGCTTTAAAAAAATTGAAGAATGTGATTTAAGATCCATCTGATTTCCATTTCAGAGGGGGTTATCCCTGCAGATGTTAAAGGTGGAGAACCACATTGCAGCAGCATGGGTTGACTTTTAATTTATTTCCCATTGAGACTGAAACCTTATATCATATAGACTGAGACAAGAGAGAGTCATCAGTGGCACTGGCCAGTGTTCCCTATCCTCTAATAGATGGCCTGGTCCATCTCCCCTCTCCCATCCCTAGTTTGTGAGGCAATTTCCACATGTATTCCCCACACATTTCTTATGAGAGGATCAGCGCTGCTGGTCTGTGTTGGCCAAATACCAAATGGAAACCAGCAGAAGAGATGGGGCTATTCACAAGCAATGGCTTTCCCACTCCTTCAAATGAAAATTAGCAACCATGCTGTCCATGGTGAGCCTGCTCCTTGCTGATCTTGCTGTCTGAGCTCTGGCTTTGGGCTGTAGGACCCTGCTGGACATAGCTGTATGCTTTGGGTATTGCATCACTAGTAGAACTCCTTCTCCTCCCCCTCCCCACCTGCCCCATGGTTTTCACACTGGAAATTACGCCACAGACTTTTTGAGCTTATGCACATTGGTGCTTTTCATGATGGTTTCTCCATACATGTGCTTATCTCTGTGGGGACACAGCAGAGAGCAAAGATACCTAGTCGTGTCCAGGATTTCATATATCTGGGGACTCAGTCACACTAAGAAATTTGATAGAACAGAGCATACGGTACTTTTAAACAGCCTGAACTATTGCTTACATCACTGGGGACAGTTGTCCTGTCATGCTGGTTGGAGCAAAAAGCACTGCAGTGCAGAAGACACCATGTGGGTCTGGTCTGCTGACCATGTACACAGGACACCAGAACTTTTGCACTGCTAGCCTGCAAAGGATTCCAGCAATCACTGAGTCAAGCTAGAAGCACCCATGTACAACTAAGAGAAACCACTACAGGCAAAGAGACAAAGAGCAATCTGACTTGAGAGGAGAATTCAGATGAGATTCCCCAGGTCTGGATGTTGATGCTCATGTGGTGCCCCTGTGGCATCTCTGCTGGTGGTAGGCCCTGCTGCAGAGCTTGGCCTTGGTGCTAAACATCTAATATATCTGCAGCTCCCAGACAGCCAGACAGACCCCCAGTGCGAGAGACCAACCTGGGCAGCCACATTCTTCTCTGCCAATCTGTCTGGTTTGGCCTCTCCTTCCTGCTGCTCAGTCTTCCTTCCTTTCTACACCTCCAGTTCTGAGATATTTCTCACTTTACTTTGATCTTCTCCTCTGTCCACTGTGGCACTGAGGGCCAGTAGGACATCCACATGGTTGGATTAAAGTTGGGTTTCCTCTTTCGGATGCTAACCCACATGTCACTCAGTAACCAGCCCAGCAGCATAGACATTTGCCAACATTTGATTTCCAATATTATGGAAAGCAGTAGTATTGGGTTTGAACATGCCTCCTGCAGTGAGAGTCACAAATAGGCTTTAAACATCAGCTGCATGCACCACAGCAGATGGAGCACAATGATGCTGCCCATCATTTAGCTTGCTTGGCACACATGGAAGCCAGGCAGACCAGAATCAAGCTCTGCCACAGAACAAGAATGCCACACAGGGGAACCAGTTGGTTCTTCTGCATTGTCAGCACTAGAAGGTCTGTGAGAAAGATTGTCTATTGTTCTAATCTCCCACAGGCAATCCTAACTCCAGCCTACCTAACAAAGAGGCAGCTGAGTTATGTGTTCACTGCCCTGAAGATGAAGACTGTTAATAAGTACCTCTGGTCCTAAGGACTGCCCTTGAGGAACTGGTATGCAGAGAGGCAGGAGCCTGACGTTTGTAGGATGGGAAAAGAAGTTCTGGAGCTGAAATTTACAATGTTTTCTTCAGGAGAAAGCAAGACACATGTGCAGTGTGATCAGGTGCTATTCTTGCTCATCTGTGGGAGGATGAGTAGGCACAAGCAAGTGCAGGGAGTTGGGATGCTCTGCAGGCATACCTTCCTGCATGACTACTGCTCACTTCCCTGCTAGGAGGCAAAGCTGTGCTGAACCCTGCTTTTTGTTGTCTGTATGTGTTGAGGGAGGTGGGGAGGGCTGCATGGTTGCTGACTGGTAAACCATGTAGCAGACAGCAAGCAGGAAAAAGGTGCTGTCAGCACTCAACCCGTACTCATATCTCATGCCAGCGGGAGAGATGATGGGCAGTGCCAGACTGTGGTAGTGCCTGGTTTAACCCCTTCGCTGCCAGGGACTGCACTGGCCTTGCACACTCATGATGCCTTCCGTCATGCAGTCCCTCTCTCCAGGCCACCTCTCTAGGCTTGTGACTTGTCCCAACCTGCTCTCAGGATCCATGTGTGCACCTAGAGTCCTGCTCCCCCATGCCACCACACCATTGTTGTAGGGTCATTTTCAGTATTCCTGTTCATGTATTCAAGACAAGGTTGTTGATACCCAGTCAGCATTTACAGCATTTCCAGAGTCTATTCCTGTTATGGGCAGGTCTGCAGTTTTTATTCCTGGATTATCAAAAAACTGTGGCATTTTGATTTAATTTTAGACTACCTTCTGTTAACTTTTAATTGCCTAAATCTAAGACAGGGAATGTAAAACTACCCCAATTCTTTCAAATTCTCAGCATAGAACAATGATTTAGCGGCTGTGAAAAATCATTCTTATCACAGCAGAGTGATTTCTCTACTTAATCCCATTCTCCTTATTCATGATTAAAAAACTGTTTAATAATGAATTTTCATTTTCAAGAAGTTCAAACTTGTCTTCAGAACTGTGCTTGAAGTTGGAACTCTGTAAAACAAATCTCAGCTTGGGAACAATCATTTGTACAAAACTGCAAAGAAAATCAGTTGGCTGAAGGCCAAAGCTTGTGTAAGAATACATTCTACTTCCACTCTTTAAAAGAATAATCTAAACAGTGCTTACATATAGTTCATCATCTCCCTGTAATTTAAGGCTAACTGTTGACCTATAAATAAAAGAAATTTCTTTGGAGCTACTTCACTGTACAGCAAACACAGTTTGTATGACAAAAAAAAAAATAATGGAAAAGACTAGTATATATGCTAAATAAATTGTTTAAGTTATATTTAAAGATCCCCTCCACCACCAGAGTATGCTTCTGAGTAGAAGTAGTGTGGAGCAAGATCGCTGGTGCAGATGAGGTTATAGATATGAATGTTAGTGTAATATAACCTAGATATATAGAGTCAAAGTTTATGGCTTTTTTATTGTTACATTCTGTGACTACTTCAACTAAATATCTCCTACATAAAATGAAAATCAAACTGGCTTCTCCCATTACCATTCAAGCAGAAATTTTTTGTTCTTAGAAGTAAGAACATAACAAACCATTTTGGTGGATCAGGCCTTAGATGTCTCAGGACTTTAAATTTGTCACATAAGTGGAAATTAGAGAGGGAGATGATTCACCACAGGAGACCAAGAATGCTCTAGAAGGTCTGCTGCAGCTCTGAATTAAGTGTAGAAATGATTATAGCTCCACAGAACACAGATCTGTTGTTGAAGTAACTTCTTGAGTAACAGAATAATGACAAAAAAAAAAAAAAAAAAAAAAAAGAAGGCTTGGCTGGACCACCGTCCTCATTATCTCACCGGTGTGGAAACATTTTTTGCCTTCTGTAAACACAGAAACAGCTTACAAGAAATATCAGTCTTCAGTAAGTCCACAGTGAATGGCAATCTCATGTGAAGAAGTATGGAGCTTGTGGTCACCGCAGATGGTTCCCTGGCTGTGAAACTTCCAATGCACAAAGGTCTCCTGAACACACTGTGGTGGAAAGATGCTTTGCTGGAGCCTTTTGGGGTGAGTTGGATCACGTAGGGATTTGTCATCTAGTTCCTCTAGCCATAGTAAGTGTTCAGAAAAATACCTTGAATACCAAAGGAGCACATTTCCTTACAGTTATTTGCTTTGAAAGGTTGGACTCATTTTTTTCTAATGCTTCTTTCTTTCTTTTGTTTTATAATCATTGTATTTCTTCAAGAGAAGGACTGGGGACAGGCCTGTGCAGAGGTAGAATGTGATCAGCAATCAAAAGAGGCTCCTGAGTCTGGTAGGATTTAAGGAATGTTCCTGACAGCTGTATGTTTTTTAGTTCTCCAAAAGGGCATTCCTCATAAAGCTTGGTATTAAAGCATAAAACCTGGGCAAGATACACTGCCCATATTTTTTAGCACATCTCCCATTCTGCTCTCCCCCTCTGCACCTTGGGACCTCATCAGGCCTGTTGCAGCTGGTTGTTTCCATGGGGAGCCTCCAGTTGCTTGGTCAGTGGCATGGCCAGTGCCATTCAGCCACAGCGGGACAGAAGGCTCAGGGGAGATGGAGTGGGTTTGTGTGGGTCTGCATCCACTCAGTGCTTATGTGGAGGGGCTGTGAGCTGGGGACAGCTTTGGCAGCGCCGTTTTCAGGCAAGAGCATCTTTCTTTCCCTCTGCACATTAGAGTGTCTGCTTCAAGAAACAAATAATAAAGCTGTCAGCTCAAGATTCCTGGTACTTATCAGCCTGTGCCCAGACAGCTGAGAATATTCTTTGGGAAGATAAAAGAATTGCACTTTATTTACAGAATGAGCCCTGTTTCTCCTCCCAGGTTTAAGGCAGATGTTACTTTTGTTGGCTTTCTACCAGTCCTGGATCCCAGGTCTGCAAAAAGGAGAAGCCCATGGTCTGAAGAAGCATTAGTCAGATCCTGCCTAAACTCAATCAGGAATTTAAGGAGTTGCTTCTTTCAGGTGGGCACTTAGCAATGGCAGAGGCAGGGCTGCTCAGTAGCCCTCTAAATCTACTTCACTGGCACACTTCATGTCTCTCTAAGCTTTGCAGATTTCACATGCCCTCCAAGGGCACCTTTCTTCCTCCTTCCTATCGTTGCACACAGAAAATGGACACAGCGGAGTTTTCTCTTTGAACTTATTTTTCCTTCCAGTGAAACAGCAATGAGCATATCATTCAGCCAGAGCTGGATGGCTGAATGTCCCCTGGCCTGGGAAAATCGTCAGCTCTCAGGATCATGGGCTCTGGACACTTTTGTGATGAACTCTCTCAAACACTTTTCCATCTGTGAATATGCAGCCTTTGTTTCTCCATCTTTGAATAATGCTTTGCATAATGGAATATTCTGGATGGGAACAAATGAATCTTCAGGCAGTTCTAGAGAATGTGATGCAGAAAACAATAGGCTGAACCAAATTCACTTTCTTCTCCAAACCTTCTTATGGCTTTTGATTGTCACTGCCTATTCATTTATTGCTGCTTCTCTCTTGTGGAATAAGTTTGGTTTGTTAACCTGATTACCTTTGTTGTGTAATGATAAATGACTTCACCCCAGTTGCCAATAGTCCATGATCCCTGGAAAATAAATCCATGAGTCCAAATTGTTCTAACAATTTGCTGATTTCTTTGGGGAAATATGAACAAAATTAATGGGATGCTTATGTAATCACTTACTCAAGATATGACTAATTTGCATCCTGGCAGCAATAAGAGGAGATAAGAAGATGTGGCATAAATTACACTCCTATTTTTCTCCATCCATCTCTCTGGTGCCTGCGGGTGCTTGTTTGCTGCTGCAGAGACGTGCCTCTGACTGGAGTCACAATCACATCCTCGAAGAAGTGCTAACACTAAGCTAACAAACCTTCCCAGACTCATGTTGGCTTGTGCAGGGCCGGCTCTGGCAGCTGGGCTTTCCACATACCTCTGGTCTCTGCCTTCTAGGAGACTGTTAGAAAGTACCAGTAGGAATTTCTCTGGAGTATTTCCTGAAGTGAATACTTGAGTCAGCCCACTATAGAAATCTCTGCCCAAATTGGCAGGAGTGGCCTGAACACTCATAAATCATCTGGACTAAACCTTAGCAGCCATTGGCAGCTGCTGGAGGAGCTGGGCCACCCAGTGCCATTGCACATGTTGTCTTCACCTTCATCCCATTTAATGGAGAAGAAAACTAGCAAGTTCAAAAAATGCTGAGAGGGATGTGGAACTGACAGATGGGTATAAACATTGTCATTACAGAAGCCTAGCTTCCTTAGGAAGTCGAGCTAAAAATGAGGTGTAAGTATTTTCACAATGGTGTCTGTATTCTGGAGACATGTCAGTACAGGGCAGTATTGAGCCTTGCTGGTCCTGAGCAAGCTCCAGCTGAGATTTCTTGTCAATGGCACAGTGTGTACAGAGATGAGTTTGGATACTAGAAGCAACTCATCCATCCAGGGGCAGCTCTGCTGTTTCTGGTTTGGGAGACAGTTCATCCAACATCAGTTTGAGGAGCTCTGTGGTACATTGCATCATGTAGTGCAATATACTCAATTAATTCATCAGAATAGTGGAATTCCCTGAAAATGTTGCTCTCCAAGAGTAGATCAGAGGCCAAATTTGAGGTCATTTGAGCAAAGAAAATTGAAGATGCAATCATTTTTTTAAAGCATCATATGCCATCCCAGTGTTACTGCTGTTGAAGTATTTTATTTCATGTTGCTCAACACATCTGGCTATCAAACTATGACTTGGATCCTCCTCAGGCTGCTCTCTACTTGGAGCCTGGTGTGGAATAACACCCAAGGGCCCTTGGGAAAGGTAATACTAGAAAAAGTAGTGGGTGTACAGTTTGGATCTCTCAAGATTAAGATGAAAATTAGGAACGCGTGCAAAACAGGACAGGTTTCATGGGCAGTTGTTTGCTGACAGCTCTGGGGATATGAACTACAGGATTGCCAGCTTTTCACCTGCAAGCTGCAAGGTTTTTTTTTCCACATTTCTCCTTGAGAGCAGAGCTTTTGTCCACATGGGCCATGTTTAAAAGGGCTCTGAAACTACATGCATGCCCAGTTTCTTCTGAAAGTTGCTGTACCTTAGCAGGGCCTGAGGACAAATGTAGTTTGAGACCACTTGACACAGCATATTCTGTGGAATCTGTCTTCTCACACACACATGCAGCTGCCTTTCATATTCAGTTCTCTAAAGCCTCCAGCCTGCCCACTACCAGTAAGCACAAATACTGCGGAGGTTTGGTGGAAATAGGGAATCTTTCTGTCAATGGGTTCTGGAGGTGGGAACTGTAGAAAGAGAGCTTCCTACATCACTTTCCAGACTTCAGTAACTTTTGTACTACCTAATAGGAAAACAAACAAACCAGAACAAAACAAAGCAAAAATCAAACTCTTCACAGACTCTCTGACCTTGTTCCATTGTTCCAGTATGTCATGTTATCGCAGTCCAAATGCTTTACTGCCTCTCTCTACTGCACCTAGCACTTCCTCATAGATCCCCCACTGAGAGATGATGACCCTGCAGCAAGCTTGCCCATCCATGCCTGCAGCACATGGGAGCAGATTTCAGGCACTGACGTTTCCCTGTCCCTCCCACTGTGACTATTTGTGAAGGAAGCTGTGTGACGGTTTGGTGGGAGATATCAGGGACCACGTCAGAAAAGGAGCATTGCTGCCATGTCCTCAAAGCGTCAGTAAAATGAATTGCTGTTATGTAAGAAGGTTAATGGTGCCTGATACTTTCCAGAACATTAAGTCAACATTTAAAGGCTTAAAGTATAATTGACTTAAACCTCCCGATACATGGAAATCTGGAACTTGCCTTCTGCAATACCCTTTCACAATCACCTTAACACTCCTCTAACCAAAGAAAAAGCTCATCAGACTGTGATGATTTTCAGCTCTGGGAATGTGCAGGAGTCCAATCAGGGGACAAAGAAGTCCCATAGGGAAAATATGCATTTAAGTCAATGTAATGAAGCAGAAGCTAGATCAGCTCTATGTGTCCTTGCCTGTCTGTCCCACTTGGGTGGAGAACAGGCTCCATAGGAGCTCATGGCAGACTACAACAAGTCTTACGTCTCTGAACCCTTCTGTTCCTCACAAGGCAAAGAGATGGAGACTTTCCAAGCCACTTCCATTCTCTCCTGGAGCCTCTCAAAAGCAGAGCGGCAGTACTTAATGACAGCCATAAATCATTAAGTAATTAAGCACGCAAGCTATAAAAAAAAACATGTGCAAACAAACCTTGTGCAGTGATATATACATTAAGTTTGAAGTTAAAAAGCTAACATATTGCTACATTCCTACAAAAACATAACCAGTGCTGTGCTGGAGATCAAGATAATCTGTGTGGGGAAATACTCTTCTTTCTCCCGTGAGCTATTATTATTGGACTGAAAAAACTCATTACCATAGTTATATGGAAGTTAGCAACCGGGGCTAAAGTTCAGGCAGCCAAGTCTTAAAAATGTTGGCACATTTTGTGAAGCAGAGATGCCAATTTCATTCCTGTTTATTCCAGTGTTTTTGTATTATATCCTAGCAGTCTTCACAATCAAAGATTTTTGCCAAATCCCTTCACTTTTTATTGCATTTTCTATGGAGTGCATATCCTCTTTGGTGTTCTTCAGGGCATATAAGAGCAGCCTGGCCTGCTGGTGGAGTGTGGCAGGAGTAAGCACTAAGAGCTATGGCAGTGGGCACCTGTGTGGGATCTGCTGGAGTTTCTCTTCCACCAGGTTGAGATTTCATTTACTTCAGTTCTGCTGCTTCTGATTCTTTTACATCTCTTTTCAGTCGAGATTTCATGAGCAAGGGATGTCACCAAATGGACTCATGTGCCAAATCTTTCTTCCTTGCCACAGCAGCAAGATGTGCAGGGATCTATATGTCTCCAGCAAGACATTCTCTGGAGAGAGCATTTCCACATTAGCACTGGATCCTGAGGGAGCAGAGTGCCCCTTCGCCTCCAGATACTGACTTTGGAAAGATGGATATTTTTAATTTACTCTGAGATGAAATAGCTGAGACACTTTTCTAGCACTTGGACGTGCCTTCATGAAAGGGCTGTCTGATTTCCTTCTCTTACTAATCTTGCATTATACTGTATTAGCTCCTCTGGTGCTTGCATGTGTGACCAGCCATAGGGAGCCTGCATGACCAGCTGGAACGTGACTTCCCAAGTCATCAGCAGGGAGAGAGATGCAGCCCTGGGGTTGCTCCCTCCTTCTTCTGCTTTAACTCCTGCCAGAGAGCTAACAAGACGACAGAATGTTCCTTGTTTGGTTTGACGTTATTTTCTCCACACTGTAGTATCACAGAAAAAAACAAGGGCAGATAGTGCTCTTTGATCTGATAATTGTAAACACTCTGGCAGAAAACCGTTGTTATACACAAATGTTTCAAAGCAGTGCAAAAAGCAGGAAGGTAGGATTAAGATATACTCAAAATGAAATAATTATGTTAGACCGGATGGATTTGTTTTGTGCCAAACTCTTCCCTGCCTCCTGCCAGCAAATAATATTGCCAGATGATAAGAGGTTGAAAATTTCTGGTCACGTTTGTAAAAGCTATCACTTCTCTGATTGCATAGATCTTCCCATAGATCTGAAGGAAAATAAGATCCTAAATAGCACAAGTATGCTCAGACCGGCAAGTATGGTCATGTGCTAGCCACTGAACACCAAGGGCTTGCTTCCTCCAGTTGCAATGCACAGACGTATTTGGCATTGTTTATAGTTCAACTTGAGAATATTGTGTAGATTTACTTTAAGAAGATTAGATACCAGTCTGAAAGGGGCATTTTCTATATACTGAACTGTTGGGGCATTTCAACAGAAGGTGACAAGAATTCAGCATAGGAGAAAGAATTTGTAACCCAAAGAGCATCTATGGGACCTTCATCAGGTCCCAGCTTCATGGGCTTAACACAGGAGTGGTTCTCCTGATGTTTGCGGTAACACAACAACATAAATGCAGTGTGATTGGGGAGCCATTTGGGGATGTGGCTGTCTGTGGAACAAAATGTCATTCACTGCATCACTGGGGTACAAAAGTCATTTAGGACTGCAAAATGTTTCACAGGCTAATGGCCCAAATGTCAATGTCCGGCCCGGAGTGAGTGGTTCAGTGACATTGCCTTCAGTTGAGTTGTGAAATTAAATTTGACCATGTGCATGTGAAAACTTCGTAAATTAAGGTCTGATGTCCTACAGGCATGCAGGGAAGGGTGAAAATGCTTGACCTAGTTGTAAGGGAGGATGACTATTGCTCTCCTCTCCCTTCATGACTTAGACATTGGGTGGATTATGCACTTCTGCTGCAGTAGATGGCAGGCTCAATAGTCTGGGTAAAACAAAGGGCTTTGAAATGTAACAGAAAATGCAGCAGGATTTTGTTAGATCCAGAAAAAAAAAGCAGAAATTTCAGAGAAAAAGTTGTGCAAGGCTCCCCTGTGCCACTAGCTCTTCTCAGGGCTACTTCTGATGTTCTCGTCTCAGATGCCTTAAAAAAGGACTCAGCAAGTCTAGTTACCAACGTAGATCCTCTGGTGTCCAAGAAAGGCACCTCTTCACTAGGATGAGCAGCCTGCAGGCCCCTGTCAAGGCAGAGGGCCCTGATGTGTGTCTTCACTCAGTAATATCCCCCAGTTTATTAAAGCTCCTAGTAGTGCAGAGCAACATGAGAGAGATTGTGGTAAAGATTTCACACACTATAGTAGATGTATTAGAGGAGACCTTTGGTCATGCCAGAGGTGCTTGGCACTCCCAGGGCCTGCTTGCCCCTTATATGGCCTCTTCCCTACCCTAATTTCTAAACAGAACATGCATGTCTAAGCACATGTGCATCTAGGCATATGTATAAATTGGATCTATGCTTAAAGTTCTCTGGTAGCAAGGATTGCTATGATACCACATAAAAACATTTAAATATAAAGTGCTGGAGTTGGCATCCTTCAGAAATGCTGCAATTTTGCCAAACTTTGCTGACTGAACATTAGCCCAGGATACAAACTTTCATATAACTATGGTAATAAGTATTTTATAGGCCAGTAGCTCAGAGGATGAAAACTGCTTCTCTCCCCAGAGAAATCATCCTAAACTATAGTGCTAAGTATGCAAACAAGGATGCTGCTAAGTAGCATTGGGTCCTGTTTTAGCATTTTTTCTACATATGTGAAGTCATATGATTTCACATTTATTTTTTTTCATAGGCATGGGGAAGTTATAAAACAACATTCTATCTGGAATCACCAAATGTTTCAGCTTTTTCCTCCCATCTCTGCTGTAACAAAACTAGGGATATTTTAGGACAGCAGCAAGCTGCCAGGTCTGCTTTTTCACACAAATGGTGTCAGATGTAAGCTAGGCTCAAGCCTCACAGTGCTTTCAGGATGTGCTCCTCCACAAGGCAGTCTGGACTCTCACTGGCTCTCCAGGGTATCCAAGCTTCCAGTTGAGGAAGGAAGCAGAGAACCCATCTATCTGTCTTTGCCTCGGAGCCATCAGTCTCAAAGCATTCAACCTGGAAACACTGGGCACTTACAACTTCATCTTTCACTTTAGACAAAATCTGCTGTGTCTTTTGTCGCAGACCAAACATCAGAGCAAAAAAAGAAAAAACATAAGAGTTTAGTTTCAACCAGCTGCAGTTTCAACCAGTTTTACAACAGTTTTGACCTGGCTGCCATGTGTTTCTTCTTTGCTTAGTCAGTTCAGATTTTAGAGCCCTACTTTGCAGCAGTGAAATTCTCTCTTAGACGTGGCCCCAGCACATAGAAGTTATCCTCATTATGTTTTGCTTGCAGGTTACACCCCTGTGGTTTTTCTGTTGTGCAGAAGGATACTTTCTCCCCTTGCTGATGGTTAGATCTAGAGGATGAAGAACTGTCCATGCAGCAAAAGGACTACAAGGAGTGAGCACAGACTTTGGTGGCAGGCTAGTTTCCAGCCAACTCTGTCTTTATTCTGTTTTCAGTCAGCTGATGAGAGTTACTCTTATTTTAAATTACTGAGAAACAGCTGTTGGTCCAGAAGGCAATGTTGATTTGCAAGTGCCAACCTTGTCAGACAGTAATTAAAGGCAGGCTAGAAAAGAACATTCCAACCCAGCTTTTGTTGCCTCAGTGCAAATACTGTTCTTTTCACCCAATTTGATTTGGGAGTTTGTGCATTAATGGAAGAACAGTCTAGAAGTTCTGAACTGGTACTGCCTTGGCCATTAACCAGTTAATGGCCGTATTGTTGTTCCTGAGAGAATGGGGACCACAGTATTCACATCACAGATGGTGTTTGGAGAGAACTAGGCTGCAGGGCTGGGCTGGATCCACAGCTCAGGAGGCACTGCCATGCCCTGTGGCTGGAATTTGATGCCATCAGAAAAAGACAGTTGAGAAAACTTTGCTGGAGTTAAGCTGTGCAAAATAACCTAGAAATGTAAGAATGCTGTTGAGAAGGGGGAAGGCTCCTGAGGGAAAAAAGTCTGAGTCAGGCAGTCTCTCAATTGAAATGCAGAAGAAAAATTAGGTTATCTGATGATCTGTGGGAAACGTGAGAATTGAAGCACACAGTGCTTGAACTCATACACAGGTTGGAAAGAAGTATGTGCGTGCAAGGAATATGCTTTTTCAATCCAACCTTTCCAGCAATATGCATTTGGGCAAGAGCATTCACCATAAGAGAAGCCAGTAAGGATGCTGTCAGCATTTTCTGATGCAGACAGAATGATTCAGGACAATGCTGAAATCAAAATAAGCTCTCAGAACCATACCGCATCAATAACTTGAAGTGAACATGATAAAAATAGTTTCATTCTGTTGCTAGAGAGAGAAGGTGAGGCTGTGGTGAGGCTGCTAGACTGGAAATATCTTACTGATAACAATCTTATCTGCTCAGGTTTCTCCTGCACCTTGCAGTTGTTTTGTGGCACAGCTAGGAGATCCCCTGTTGTAGTGACATGACAAGACTGTACCTTTGTGAGTGATGGCAGGTTCAGACACGTTAACTGTGGTGCTGGCTGACACAGCAGCCTGCGGCTGGGGACCTGAGGTGCACACAGGGCCACTGCCTATATGGAAATGAATTAGGCACCCATCTGAAAAAGGGATAGACGCATTTGGGTTTGATTATGGCTTTTCCTCTGCAAGAGAGACTGCAGGGAGTTTGGAGCGTTATCTTCAGAAGCAGGTAGAGAAAAGTAGATTTCCTTTCAAAAATTAAATCCTGATGGTCTTAAATCCAGCATTTGCCTTCAAATGCTGTGTTTTTCATTTTTGCCTATCTGTAGATCATGTTGTATGACCTTTGTGTATAATGATAGAGAGTCCTCATATACATGTTTGGTTTTTTTTGTTGGTTTTTTTTTTTTTTTTTTTTTTTTTTTTCCAGTTGTTTGACATCCTCCTTGCTGTTATAGTTGCTAATTGGAAGAATTTGTTGCACCGTGAATAACATATCATTAGAAAAATTGTTTGCTTTTGGATTACATCCTGGATTCTCTGGGAGCATACAGCACAACTGTGCAATAAGTAATGTATCTACAGGTCAGGAAAGGAAGTTGTCTCCGTGAGCTGCCTGCAACAGCCTGTGTGTGAGAGTGATTTAGAGAAGGCTATGGCCTCTGCTTGTATAATCTCAGCAGATGTGAGTACTCCAGAACTGATTCTTTACTAGAGTGATATTCTGGATGAGATTCAATATATTTGCTGTTGATAAAAGAATTTCTCTTACTGTCTGTCTTTCTGTTCAGTAGCTCTCATCTGCTGCTTTTCTAGATCTGGCAATCTTTCTTCAAAATTTTTGCACAGTAAAAAGTTATAATACTGATGGCAGTTCCTAAAAAAAAAAATTATTCTACTTGGAGAAAAATGATCACAAGCATCTTTTTTACATAGCAACAAATAACTCCAGCTGTTACTTCTGCTTAGAAGCTCCGCTGGCATTATGTCCTCCCTTTTATCATTCATCAGTTGCTTAAGCGTAATACCACTTATCGTATATTAATAACAGAGAAGCAGAGGAACTCTCCCTTTAAGAACTGTTCTAAGGCTAGAATTTGGAATTGAATCCTCCTTTGCTTTCAACAGAAAAGAGTAGCTGCTAGCCTACTTCTGAGAAACCACTGTATGAAAGTGCAAATTTTTGTTTTCTTTCACGCTTTCATTTCTCTGTTCTTTCCTCGTTCTGTAATTTAGTGATATAAAACTTTCACAAGCACTCAGTGAGAAAAACATTGCCTCAAAAAGTATTTATTCTGAAAAAGCATTTTTACATCAAGATGTTCCCCTGTCTTCACAGTAAGATGAAACTTAGAGACGTGCTGCTCAGGCCTATCTGAAATAAAAGCTACCTCATATGGGTTAACATGTTTGGAAAGAAAGAACAAAGGGAAAAAATTAAAGGAACTGAGGGTTTCTGGTAATATTTCTGATCCTAGACACTGAGGATAGTTAAATGATCAGTTTTTAAATGATCATATAAAACAAACTATTCATATTAGTGTAAATGTGGACCCTTGTACTTCCTGACAAGTAGCTGACAAGACTGGGAAGTAGAATGATCTGGACTGTTTGTTTGGAAAAAGAAACATGATAACTTGTGCAGATCCAAGTTCAGCACATTCAATCTCAGGAAAAAAAAAAAAAAAAAGAAAAGAAAAAAGAAAAAAGGAATTAAAAACAATGCATTTATACTCAGTTTCTGACTTTCTGCATCATGCTCCAGGCACATTCTTGCAGCAGTTCATTCCTTGGCCGAGTAATAAGTACCCCTGGCCTTGTGATAAACTGCTTTAAAATTCAACTTAACTTCACTCCCATCTTGCTGATTTTAGAGGTGTGAACAAGGTAAGCATGCTCACATGGCACTGGCAAGAAATATGGTGCAAAATCTTAATCATTTGACAATATGAAGACTAAAAAGTTCATAACGCTTGCATGCCATGTCTGTATTTGGTCTTCTCTATGTGATCTGACCTCCCCACTGATCAGCTCCAAGGAGGAAATACTGAGCTCCACTGAAGTCAATGGCAAAATTCACAATGTCCTCAACAGAGCCAGGGTTTCATTACTATATTTATGTATGATGGAAGAAATTGAATCAGAGCAAAGCAGATTGCTTTTTACGTATGAACATATTTTATGTAACAATTATTTTATTCATTGATTATTTTATGCAATGACATTTTAATTTTTCAAGATATTTGATCCTTACCATAGTAATTATTCAGTGGAAAAACCTTGGAAGACAATTGTAGCCTTCAAAGTGATGATCTGTTTTGAAACTAAGCTTAACACTATCTGCGTATGTCTAGTGTAAGAATGCTAATTGTAAGCTGATAATTTGCAACTGGTACGCACACGTTTTTCTGGCCCTTTTCACTGTTCATAGATTCCCTGTAAACAGATTGTGAAATCATGTGAATTTCACTCCTATTCCAAACTGGACATGGATTCCAACTGGAAATTGCTTGGGGACTACAACTGATTTATAAATACTCACACATTACATCACTGAGTATGTCACAGGATGTTCTTTCATCTATGTGGAAGATTTGGATTTGTCCAACTTGATGTTCAACTTAATTTATGTTGTGTGCCACATGACACTTGTATTTTCTTCTTTACAGTGTGAACCTTTGACTAACAGAATCTAAACGTGGTGGGAAGATGGATAGATGGTGGTGAATATCAAAGTTTGCAGGCAAATCAACAATCCACTGGGTAGTTATAAAGATTTCTTGCCATAAAATCTTTATGGAAAATTCTCAGTAAAATGTTAAGGAAATTTTTAGAAAGGGAATGGAGGGATTTGAGGCTAGCTGAGTATAAAGAGAAGATAATAGTGACAGAAAACAAAGGTAATTCCGTAGGCATTACACCTGCTTATGAATAAAAAGTGGTTCTCTCATTTTTGGATACACATTGTCCTCTACAAAGGAGCTTCAGTTAGGTATTCAGCTGTTTTTAAGCCATGGAAGGAATATACTTCCCTGTAGTTCCTCTCCTTTTAATCTCAGTGTTTCAGTGTTGGTGTTGTAGAAGTTTCCCAGCTTCTACTACAGCACTTGCCCACCTGATTTATTCCCATAACCAAAACACTATGGTTATCTCTCCACATTCAAGTTACTGTAGCATATTTGTCATTGTTTACATCTATTTCATGTAAATAAAATTTCAAATATACATGAACTGTTCTTCTGGCTAGACTATTTAGACATGGTGCAATGATAGTATTCGGGTCTTTCAAACACAGAAAACCAGGAGTGTTTAATAAGGCCTAACAGAAGGCAGCCACTTTAGCAAAAGAGATTTATTTACAAACACATCAAACAAGACGGACCCTCGGGCCAAAGGACAGAGGAAGACCACATTTTGTTTCATAAACATTCATTTTAATGGTTCTCAGTATGGCTGTAGGATGGCAGCAGGGCTTTACTGGCTGAAAACAAAGCCACAGGTAGGTAGGTCATGACTCTTTGTTCATTAAAAATGTTTGGAGAAAATTGGGCCTTAACTCAATTTAAGTAGGCACTTGGTAAGGGTTGATATTTCAGAAGGGACGTATTTATCTTAAACAAGGAAATGAAGGGGCATAGTGAAGAGTTTGGGATCCAACAGCTTTGAATTTTGAGGAAATCCCTGCAGTAATATGAGCTTTGCTGTTTCTGCAAGTCCATGCTGGTGAAGTTGGGCCTCTACTAACTCCTTCCTCAGGTGCATCCAGATGAGCACAGGTGGTTTAGAAATAGTCATGTGACGACTGCATTAGAAACCAGAGGATGACTGGAGGATAAGGGCATGTTAGACCTAATGAAAAACATCCTGGCTAAATACAACTAGCAACAACCAATACAAACAAACAAACAAGCAAAAACAAACACAAAAGTGAAAACAACTGTCATGGTTTTGTGATTTTTGGCTTTCGGTATTCCACATCATAACATCATGTGGGGCACTGGGACTTTAACTGTCAATGCTCAAGTCCTGGGTACCTGCCCTGAAGAGAAGAAGAACTACAGAACAAACAAAAAGCCCCACATAGTGTTTCATCCTCTTTTAGCTCCCATTCACTTTGTTTGACATAGAGCAAAATGCTGTCGGGCTTTGGGCCACTGAGACACTGCATGGATAAAGCTTGCAATGGACAATGCCTGCACTGAGATGGGAGAAAGCTGTAATTGTCTTGCATTAGTACAGTCTTCTCTGCATAGTACTACCTCAGCCTCCAGATCTGGTGGGAGCAACACCAGGTTGCTACCTGCTAACACACTCAAATATCCTCTTCCACAGCCTCTGATTGTTGAACTGTCACTTTACTCAGCTTCTCGAGGAAACTGCTAAATCTGAAGATTTCTCAGACAGCTGTTGGAGCCACAGCTGTTGTGAAAAGGTGGTGATGGATCCTGCCTCAATGGCTCTCCTTGCAAACCCCAGTCTCTTCCCAGCCATTTACTGAGTGGAGAGTTTTGCCAGAGTAAGGACCAAATAATGACTCCACTATTTGGACTTGCACGCAGTATTCATCAGGCTGTGACAGAGCTGGTTTGCAAGTCTTTTGACCATCTTCCAAGAGGCTTTCAGTGTAACATAATCTGGTAAAAAAATTCAAAGAGTGGTGCAAAGGATGCAGTAGCAGTAAATAAGCAGTTCACAGAATCACAGAAACACAGAATGGCCATGATTGGAAGACACCTCAAAGATCTCCAACCCCCCTGCCACATTCAGGGCCATCAACATCCACATTTAATCCTAGACCAGGCTGCCCAGGGCCCCTTCCAACCTGGCCTTGAACACCTCCAGGGACGGGGCATCCACAACCTCTCTGGGCAGCCTGTTCCAGCATCTCACCACTCTCTCTGTAAAGAATTTCCCCCTGACATCCAACCTAAATCTTCCCTCCCTCAACTTAAAATCATTTCCCCTTTTCCTGCTGTTATCAACCCTTTCAAAGAGTTGATTCCCCTCCTGTTTGTAGGCTCCCTTTAGGTACTGAAAGGCTACAATCAGGTCACCTCGCAACCTTCTTTTCTCCAGGCTGAACAAGCCCAGCTCCCTCAGCCTGTCTTTGTAGGGGAGGTGCTCCAGTCCCCTGATCATCTTTGTGGCTCTCCTCTGGACCCTCTTCAACAGCTCCCTGTCTTTCTTGTACTGGGGGCTCCAGACCTGGACACAGTACTGCAGATGGGGTCTCACAAGAGCAGAGTAGAGGGGGACAATCCCCTCCCTGTCCCTTCTGGCCACCCCTCTTCTGATGGAGCCCAGGATACCATTTGCTTTCCGAGCTGCAAGAGCACACTGCTGGCTCATATTAAGTTTTTCATCTATCAAGATCCCCCAGGTCCTTCTCCACAGGGCTGCTCTCAAGGACCGCTCCTTCCAGTCTGTATGGATGCCTGGGATTCCTCCAGCCCAAGTGCAAAACCTTGCACTTTGCAGTGTGGAACCTCATTAGGTTCACCCAGGCCCACCTTTCAAGTCTGTTGATGTTCCTCCGAATGGCATCTCTTCCTTTCACCATGGTCAACCACACCACTCAGCTTGGTGTCATCAGCAAACTTATGGAGGGTGCACTCAATTCTGTCATCAGTGTCATTGATAAAGATGTTAAAGAGCACTGATCCCAAGACAGACCCCTGGGGAACGCCGCTCGTTACCGGCCTCCGCCTGGACATAGAGCCATTGATGACCACCCTCTGTGGTGTCTGTAGCCTTTCAACCAGTTTCTTATCCATCGGGTCCACCCATCAAATCCACATTCCTGCAATTTGGAGACAAGGATGTGGTGGGGGACCATGTCAAAGGCCTTGCTCAAATCCAGGTGAACATCGGTCGCCTTTTCCTTGTCCACCAATGCCTTCATTCCATCATAGAAGCCACCAGATTGGTTAAACATGACCTTCCCTGGTGAAGCCATGCTGACTGTCTCAGATCACACTCTTATTCCTCATGTGATCGAGCACGTCATCCAGGAGGATCTGTTCCATGATCTTCCCTGGCACAGAGGTGAGACTCACTGTCCTGTAGTTCCTGGGGTCCTCCTTGCTCCCTTTCTTGTAAATGGGAATGATGTGACTCTTCCTCCATTCATCCGGGGCCTCACCTGACAGCCACGACTTTTCAAATATGATGGAGAGTGGCTCAGCAACCACCTCAGTCAGCTCCTTCAGAACCCCGGGATGCATGCCATCTGGCCCCATAGACTTGTACACATTCCATCTTATGAGGCAATCTCAGACTTGCTCTGTCCTTACAGTGGGGGGGAGGCTGGGGGGGGATTACCACCCCAGTCCCCACCTAGAGGTTTAGGGATGTAGGGCTCAGGGACGTGAGAAGTACTGGAATCCTGGCCACCAGTGAAGACCAAGGCAAAGAGCTCATTCAGTACCTCAGCCTTCTCTTCATCTGTTGAAGCCAGTTCTCCTTTTACATTTCCCAGAGGAGGCACACTCATTTAGGCCTGTCTCTTCTGGTCAGTGTACCTGTACCCTCAGTATTCCTAGCAGGTCCTTACTGTGCCACGCCGGCTTCCTACCTCCTCTGCCCGCTTTCTTATTCAGAGGGATGGAGAGCTCTTGTACTCCCACCTACCATCTTGTGTTCCCCACGTACCATTACTGTCTGCATTCATTAGAGAAACAGATTGTTCAGAGTCCACACAATCACATGAAAAAGGTAAAACACAAGCTGCTAGGAAATAAATTAAGGCAAGCAAAATTATTCTGTATTTTTTAGAGAAGAGGCAAAATAGCACCGTTGTTCAGTCATCTGCAGTTTCTCTATAATTAGTATTGCTACTTTTTTTTTTTTTTAATGGAGAAATTATTTGGAATTACGATGTATAGGAAATCAGAACATTTCCAAGCTGTGCACCTTGCAAAGTGGGAATGAGCCATGGTGTAATTCTCACTCCCGTTGCAAGCTGCCAGCAGAACTGACTGCCCATTTCAAGGCGGTGCCCTTGGAGCAGGGATGGCTGCCCCCACATCCCCAGGAGCTGCAGAACACACAGTACCAAGCTTCTGGGCTCTAACCTGGTCTCCAGGAGAGAACAGAGATCAGGTATCATATCTGATGTCCTGTCTCATATAAGTGTTTTTTATTAAAAACAAGTTATTTCTGGGAGTGGTGCTTATTTTTCAGGTGAAAAATGTAAAAGCTCTTTTGGCAGATGGTGGGATCATAGGAGGACAGAGTGAGGATTTGTGATGAGACTCAAAATGACAGACGTGGGAATGTCTCATATTCAAATTAAAAAAACTTTCAGAGGAATCAGTGAAAAAAAACACACATCTAGATTTGCACAATCTGGTCAACAGGAGTGACCTGATATGGCGCTTTCAGCCACTATCTGCCATGGGATTAATGGGTGACTGAACCATCATCATCCTGCCAAGACTAGTGAAGTATCGTTGTCAGGAGCTAGCAGCCATCTGTTCAGCAGAGATGTAGTATAAAAGCATAAAGATATTAAAATAGGGGGAGAGAAGAATAAAAACACATGTCTTTGGTTGTTTCATATTTTGAACACAGAGCATCCAAATAGCTGTAATTTTCATAACATTTTCCTCATCGTTTTTAAAAGGCAGTGGAAGAAATAACCCTAATGAGAATTTCAGCAAAGACACTTTCTTCACTTTGTATGTAACATACATAAACACATGACAGACAAAACATAGTTGTGCCCTTTCAACATTTCTCTTTTTTTCTAATAAGAATATGGAATTGTCAACAGTTTTGTCTCTAAAAATTTGTTTCTAGTCATGGCCCTGCTAGCATACAACTGCTTCAACATCACTCTTCTGCACTCAGAGGAGCTGGTGAATGTTTTCCAAAGAAGTAAATCCAGAGTGGGGCAGCTTTACCAATCCAAGCCCCATTCCGTCAAGATACTTACT
Source organism: Lagopus leucura (assembly GCF_019238085.1). NCBI lineage: Eukaryota > Metazoa > Chordata > Aves > Galliformes > Phasianidae > Lagopus > Lagopus leucura. The sequence goes on along the minus strand of NW_024962268.1, from coordinate 5,604,076 downwards.
AAAATTTCAATTGTATGATATAAAATATGGCCACGAAGGTTGACAATTAAAATGACACGTGGATGTACTCTCTGAGGTAAAACTCATTTCGTTTTTTTCTTACCAGTTTTGTTTTCTTTAGACAATGAGATAAGGGTTCAGTCAGCTCACTTGAACTCGCAGGATCGGAACAGAGGCCACAATACCCTCAAACAAGTATTATTTGCATCTGAAGAACAGCATTCTGGCATGTCAGCAGTTATAACTGACAATTATAAAGGCACTGCCAACCCTGAGAAACCAATCAGTTATTAGTAGAGGAGTCAGACAGCACTAATCTCTTCACCAGCTAGTCAGCGCTTTCAAACAGCTCGTGGCTATGGCAGATGCTGTTTACACAGTACAGACTTTGCAACTACTATTGTAGTGAATGCTGGGAAAAGTCAGTGGTAAAAATGTCATATTGGTCCCTTTGAAGTGAAGAAGTGCTCAAGCATTCCCCTGCTTCCAGCCTCTTTCTTTGTGTCCTTTCTTTGTTTATTTCATGTTTGTGTAGTTGTATCCTTTTGGCCATCGGGTGGATTCCTTCTTCTTCAATATTCACTTAGAAAATTTAGTTGAAAACACATGCTCATCCCCAAATACTGCCTCTTTGTCTCCTTGGGTGGAGACAATGTCACAATAATGCAACTGGCACAGTGCAATCTTACTAAATCCGTGCAGCACAGCAAGCCCACTCCCAGTGGCACCTTCAGCAGAGCCACCAGTGCCTTCAGATGTCACTGTCACTGCCACGAGCAACGATGGCTGTGGGAAGCTGCTGTCTAGAGGGATGTGTCCACCAACACCTGGTCAGCTGTTTGCAGATCCTATGCTGACATCTGGAAATAAATTTGGGCTGCCAGCCCTGGAGTTTCTCATCACAAATGTGACTGGAACTCTTGGAGAGTGTGAGCATGCACTGCCTTCCTTGCTGAAGAAAAATATGGAGCAAGACCAGTGACATACAGAAACCCATACACCAGAAGTGCTGCTACACACATCTCCCTCCTCGGCAGGACTACGTCTTGTGTGTGGATAAACCTCCAGTCCAGCCCCAGCATCAGGGGTGCAGCTCACTGGCCATTCCCATGCATGAGCCGGGGCCTTCACTGCTCCTTCACTTCCCACACACCTGAGCTACAAAACAGTCCCTTCCAACTATTGATTAGCTTTGACCTGAAATGTGTTGTTTGGGTTTTAATTTTCACTTGTACATGTTGTCCTGCTCCATGAGATACAGGGCTGAAGCAATTCGAGGGTCACTAATGGGAATGAACGTGTCACCACAGATGTCTCAAGGAAATCTGACAGCTTTCTGGAAATGTTTAGTAGGACTCAAGCTGCTTCAGCTACTTCTCCTTGATTTATTCATAGCATGGCTGAAGATGTTTTCTTGAATCCCCCTCAGTTTCAAATCCATTTTTCCATCCCTCAGCTCCTTTTCTTGTGTGGGGAGATACAAATCAGTCATATGGAAGAACTCAGAGCCATGATGGGTGGGGTACTAAATACTGTCAGGGTCATCTCTAAAATATCATTACAGAGCAACTATCTGTCTGAGCTCTCCATCTCACTGGGGCACTGCAGAGCCCCTCTGCGTCCAAGAGACATATTCTGCTCTGAGCTGGCCCTAAAGGACGTGAGAGGAGAAGAACACTCAACACAGTCATTTTGGCTCAGACCGAGATGAACTTGCAAAGGGAGAATATATGTGTGTCAATCTGTGTCAATCCCCAGAGCAGTTTCAATCACGATTACGCCCTTTTTAGGATGCTTTCAGTTGAATCAGAGCAGCCTGGGATTACAGATTACAATGAAACCTCGAGAGCTAAGGCCTTCAGCAGCATCAAATGCATGTACAATTAATTAAAAGTAGTAACTGCTGCATGCTTACTAGCAAGAACCCATAACATTCAGCTATTCAAAAACATGTTCCAAATGTTGCCTGTGCATTTATTATATTCATATTAACACAGGAGCTCTTTTATGCTTCAAACTCAGAAATAAATTTATTGGAATATGCATTTAAGATCTGTGTTATGTGTTGTTGTTTGTTGTTTTAACCATATAACCTCTTATGCATAAAATATATTACGAATTTTCCATATGGAAGCTGAAAAAAGCAAATCAGAAGCATGGCTTGATTTGGATTCATGTGCAAATGTAGAAATTAATGTATGTCATTTATAAAAGACACCTCCACTGAAACACATGATCATGTCTATTTTTGACATTCCTATAGCAACGATAGTAATAGAAAGATGAAATCTAAAGTTTAACATGTATTCCTTTCTGATACTCTCCAAGTTAAGTGTCTTCAGCTTCACCTAAGTCTAGAATACTGAAAGCAGCAGAAGCTACTTGTTTGCTTGTTTTTGGAAAGTAAGATCAGTGAAAGGAAAACAAGATAACACCATGAGAATTTCTTCTATTTTACCCCCTCCAAACTACCAGTGGAAAATGTAAAATGCCTTTGTGATGAACTGTGTGTCAGTGTATAATTTGCATTGTCTCATCCAGGTGATATTCCCAGCAGCAACTCAAGAAGGCATACCTGTGACATACCTTTCCATACCTGTAGCCTTCTGTGTTCCCACCTCTCCGTGCCTATTGCTTCCTCCCTCCATGTGCCATCTGTGATGCAGCAGTTTTTTGCTGCTTACCTTAGCTGTGGGCATGATGCTAGTATTTGCCCTCTACTCCCTTTATTGGATAAAAAAATGTTTTATATCTTTGTGATGAAAGGCCAGACAGGCATAAATTGTTGCAGAGACCTTTTGTCTCGTGATATTAGTGAATTATGCTGGAGCAGAGGTGGATTTAGGGAATTAGTAAATGGCAAACCTCTCTGACCTTAATTACTCTAATGCCTCCTTTAATCCCATCAGAGCTATGTAAATGAAGTGCACTTCCTGCATTGAGAATAAAGGCAGCTTGGTCAGTTTTAATCTGTAGACAGAGCATATAATGTTAAAAAATGTAACAGAAAGGCAGCCAGGCCACCCGTTGGGCAGATCCCCATCGGTGTGATGGAGCTCTCTGCTTGTGCTTCTGGCTGCAGCCAGAAGGTAAGACAGTTCAGGCTTTTTCATTTCTCCTGCCCACTGCACTCATAGGAAGGGCTTTTCCAGAGGGGCTGACAGAGTGGAAGCTCATCCTGGACTCCTTTAACCAACTCTCACACAAATATTCAAACCAACCTACAGTGATGCAAATATGTATATTTACATGTGAAGCAAATGTTCTGAAGAGCCAAGGATACTTGTAACTACCAAGGAGGCTGAGCATGAACATGAATTTTGCTACTCTTCTGCACGCAGGTCTTTGGAAGCAAAATTTGTTACCCTAAATGTGTCAGATTTTTTACTCTCCCAAAAAATTTACTCTCCACTTAATTTCTATAAAGTAACCTTGAAGTGTTGGGCTGTTGCAAACATTTTAGTGGATGCCCGGAAACTCATATAGCTGTCAGTTTTTCTTGAGTATCACCACAGGACAAATTAACCTGGGCTCAATCATGCTGGCACCAATCCTGCTGTGCGTGCAAGCATGTACTTATCTCCCAGCAGGTACCTAATCTTGCCAAATTAAGGAGCTGATCTGCTTGTGCCAGCACTAGAAAGGACTTCTGTGCCATCTCCATATACCAGTGAGCACTCATTGTATATGCCCACTGAATTCAATCTGTACTTGTTGCTTTTTAGCTAAAGCTTCAATGGAAAATACCTCATGGGCTACCAATAATAAAGCAGATGTGTATGCAGCTGTCCCATCCACAGCGTTTTGGAGCATGCCATGGCCAGGGAAGGGAGCCATGCTGGCATTTGAGACCTGTCTTGGGTACACCAGGGGTGTTTGGATTGTTGCAGCATCCCACTTGTAGGCTAGGCACTTCTGTGTTTTAAGGAAGTGTTTATAATTTCAACAAGCATTGAAAGGAAAGAAGAAAAGAAGAAAAAAAGCACTTACAGAGTTTAAAAAATGGGAGGTAACCTGCAATTTATTCAGTTTTTGCTGCAGTTTCCTAGGGTGCATTTGCTATTCAAAATCAGTTACAAAAAGGATCAGATCTTAAAAAAAATTACTGACCTGTAGGGTGTCAACAGCTTTCTCCAAGCATTTGACATTTTAAGTGTACTGGTAACATTTAACTAGGCACAAAGTACATAGAAATTTTCTCTTGCTTTATAATTCCTAAAATCAGATTTTGGCTGCAAACAGGCACAATTATGAGCTTACAGTTAGCTTCAGTAAAAGTTCTGTCAGGATTAATTCAAATTCACTTCTTTTTGTTAAGGTGCTTGCAACATGTATTTACTAGAACATTCCTAGGAAGTGAATTCAACAAGGGTTTGAATGTAGATGATACTAATTATTTCTTATTCTGTACAATTTTTACAGGACTTTTCAGGTGTCAGGAGGATGGATCCTGGCTCTTCTGAGTAACATCCAATGACAGGACAAGAGGCAGTGATTGCAAGCTGGAACATAGGAAGTTTCACGTAAATATGAGAAAAAACTTCTTCATGGTGAGGTTTACAGAACATTGGAACAGGCTGCCCAAAGAGGTTGTGGGGTTCACTTCTCTGGAGACATTCAAAACCCTCCTGGTGGCGTTCCTGTGTCACCTGATCTAGGTGTTCCTGCTCTGGCAGGGGGACTGAACTAGACGATCTTTCGAGGTCCATTCCAATCCCTGACATTCTGTGATTCAGTGTCACTATAGTTCTACAGTCATGTTTAGCTTTGAGAAGGACATCAAAGTAAAACTGAAAAATGACAAACATTAAGCCCAACTCTTAACTGTGAGCAAAGAAACTTTGTGCATAAAATAAAAGTTCAAATATTGACTGTATTTGGACAAATTATATAAAACAGCCAAACAACAACATGTGTAGAGCTTTGCTACTCTTCTTAGCAGATTTTTAACAGCCAGATATAGGCTCCTCTCTTCTGAAAAAGATTACTTGTTTTCAATGGATTATATTTGGGATTAATTCGGTGGAATCCCAGGAAGAAGTAACAAATACAGGATTTGAGCTCTGAATGTACTGAATGTATTAACCAAGGATAGCCAGCACAGCTCCAAAAAGAGGGTAAATAGTCCATTACATGTAGACGCTAGGCAATGGCACTGAAATGGGAAGTATTAGAAAATGTATCTTACTTCCCACGGTTATACTTCATCTTCAAAAATGTTGACATCACTGAGAAATCACTGGGGAACCATAGAGTAGAGAGACAGCAGTTGCACAAAAGCTGTGGGGCAGACTAAAGCCACCTTCCTACCTTGCTTCAGGAACTCGTTGACAAATCAGGAAGAGGTGCAGTGCTGCGGTGAAACTGAGGCATGATAACAAACAGTGATGTCTGGAGCAGATTGTCTTTGGCAAAACATGAGAGCTTGGAGATGTCTCTTGGAGAATATATCCAGTCAGACATACCTGGCTGCTTGGGTCAGGCAAGAAATGAAGACTCAGAGCTGTTGTCCCCTTGTTACTTGCACTGCTGATAACTGTCATGTCTGGGTGGCCTCATCGTGTGGGACAAGATTGCAGACATCCCTGGGGAAACACTAATGATAGACACAATTGTAGTGGAGAGGTAAAGTGTGCAGTGCTGAGCTCAAAGGGCTGTGCCAGCCTCAGTTATGCAGGATGACCATGAATTTGGCCCCATAGATGAGCTGGAAAACAGCTTTAGAGAAAAGGAACTTGAGAAAAACAACCAAGTTAAACATGAGCCAGTAGTGTACCCTTACCACGGGGAAGGCCAACAGTATTCTGGGCTACTTTAGGTGAACTATAACCAGTGATAGAAGAGAGGCAATCCTTCCCCTCTCTTGGCACACCTGGAATATTGTGTCCAGTTCTGGGCTTTCAAGCCCAAGTGAGACCTGGGCATACTAAAGGAAGTCCAAGGGAAGATCATTAAAATGATGAAGGGACTGGAGCTTCTCTTCTGTGAGGAGAGGCTGAGAGACCTGGTGCTGTTCAGCCTGGAGTTGAAGAGGCTTGAGGATGAGGGCACAAGCTGGAACACAGGCAGCACAGGTGTGGGTTACCCAGAGTCTGTGAAGTCTCCCGCTTGGAGATCAACACTGACACACTGCTCTGGGCATCCCTGCTTGGGCAGGAGTTAGGGCAGATATACCCACAGGTCTTCAGCCACTCTGTGATTCTGTGATTTGCAGTTCAGGCTAACTTCGTGGTTTGCAATGAATGATATTTTCCTATGCAACTGAAAATGTTGTCACAATTGCAACAAACAAAATGCCTGTATTTCCCATCAAAATTGTTCTTTCTAACCCCATCACACAGTTCTCTTTATTGGGCAAGTGCCTCACAGTCTCCATCCCTCCTTTGCTGGCATTAGCATAGTGCTGGGCAGATGGGGACAGAGCACTGTGATATCTTCTTTCTGCTTCTTCTCTCTGCCCACCATCACCAGATTCTCTTTCCCATTTTGTGGGCTGAGTGATGTGAAAGGATGCTTCTCCAGAGACCTTTTCACCCATAAGCAGCTCTTCTCCTTTTGACCTGAAAAGCTGTTGAGAAGAAAGCGTCACCATAGGAAGCGGTGTCCAGAATGTGCGTAAAGGATGAATCACACACCGCACCCCACTTGGCCATCAGTCAGGCAGTGCAAAACTCCACAGACAAAAGCATGTACTGCTTGAGGGCATCAGTTTCCTGCTAAGAAGTGGAAAACTGAACTAGCTCCTCTCTTTCACAGTAGATTTTCTTTGTGTCATGGCAGAAGTGCAAAGTAAGGTCAGAAAGCTCCATGAGGTGCCTGCCTGCCTGCCTGCCTCTTAGGCAGTGCAAAGTCAGGGGCCATTCCTGACCCTGCAAAGCAACTAGCTGCATGCTGCTGGTCCTGACATGGCCATACTCCCACCACAGGGGAAGCCCGGGTGCAGCTGCAATGCAAATCCACAGGCTGCAAACAGCCATATCGTGTCCAGCCTCATTAACAGAAACTCATGGCTCTGTCTCAGTACAGGCCAGCTCCAGTCGGGCTTGTGCCCGAGCAGCCTCTAGATATTGGCAGGCTTTTGCCTAGGTCATCAGGTCTGCCGGCTGTTACTGCAGCTTACTGGTCTCAGCTGCCCCAGATCTGCTCTCTTGCCTGTACACAGACAGAACAGGGAATGAGCAGTCTGTGCACAGAAACGTGCTGAGCTGTTTCCATTTTGTGTGGGGACAGCACCTGAGAGGCAATAGAAACTCCAGCAGCCCTCAAGCACACCCTTTCTGCAATTTGCTCGACACACCAGAGGTCAGTAACTGCATGAGAAGGCCATGAAGCTGCTGTGTTTTTCACTTTTTCCTTCCTTCTTAGTCTTGCCTTTATTGCCATGTCACTGCAGATTTTGTTTTTCTTTATTATAACTTCCAGCCTCCTCTGACAGGTCAATCTCAAAACCTACTCATTAGATAATCAAGAGCTCTGCGAGCCTGTCTTTTGTTAGGTTAGCTACCAAGAGGGCAGACTTGGAAAACAATTTTTTAAAATCTCAGTGGCAGCAATTTCATTGTTGTGTTTGGAGAACAGATTGTTCAGCGGTTAATTATTTTTAAAACTTGGCCAATTTAGAGGCAGACCTGCAGGTGCCGGTTTTCCCTTCCAACCTGCAGGTGAACAACATGAAGCATCAGAAAAACAAAACACCTGTGAACTACTAAAGTGAAATTAAGTTTGTAAGCTGCATATATCTCCCCCTTAGACAAATCTTCAAAAAATAACAATGTAAGTCCTAACATTTGATAAATATCTTCACAGACTTTTAGACGGGAAAAAAATTATTAGGTGAACTTAGCAAGAAAAGCTACCTAATTTCACCGTGTTTCCTCTCCTTTCCAATAAGATCATAGGTGAAGTGGTATATAACACCGGTGAAGAAAGTGACATCTAGCCTACAGGTCTCTCAGTGTGACAAAATGAGGAAGACCTGGGGAAGATTCTTCTAAAGTTGCTGTGCATAGTTTGAAAATGAATCAGTTGATTCCTGAAGATTCTCTTCAGAACATACATACATTCTGTATTTATGGATTTGAATTTGCATGTTGATTTTTCTTCTCCAAGCTTTTCTGCTTTCCTGTTTTTAATTTAAATTTTAGATGTATTTTCTTGTAATAACTCTACAAAAATCCAAACATTTTGCCCTGCAGAGCAAATTCTTTTCTGTGTCTCTCTATGCACCTGTCACTGGTCTCAAGCATCTCTGAATTTCCTGTTGGAACCACACTGATTTTTGAACTGCTCTTTGTCTTTCAGATTACTGCCACTAAGTCCCTAGTCTGTGTATCTAAAATAGCCACTTCACTCACTTGCCACAGCAGCTCAGGTATTTTTGTTTCTTTCAGGACAGCGCACAATGCTGACTCCTTTTCCCTGTTGCCTAAGTTGCCTAAGGCTGCTGAAGCACATCTTCTCTGCCTGAGAGAGAAGTGGTGTCTACTTCCAAGCAAGGGCAGATTCCCATTGTGATCTGTGCAGGCCAGAACTGAGAGTTTCAGTAGAGTCTCATAATTTTTAAATACTATTCTTACTCCTCAGCCTGCATCTTCTCTTTGTTTTTGGATTAGTGAAGAACAGGCATAGAGTGATAAACTGATGCTGGATTTCTTAGTCACTTCTTAAGTTGCTTAAAGCAGGTCTTTTAAAGATGGCCCCTGGCTCTTTCCAATGGATGGTCCAGTCGTTCAGCAGAAATCTGCATGAAGCCTGGAGAGCCACTGACCACAGTGCAGTGGTTACAGCACTACAGGTTACAGCAGTAACCACAGCTCCCGTTATTACATCAGCATGCTTCCTCTTACCATTGCTATCTCCGTGCTTGGAGATATCGCTATTTTCCTTTTTGAGTATTCACTTAGGAAAAGAGTGATTGAAATAGGTCTAAAAAAAATGTGTACTGTATCAAGAATACTTTTAAATCATACTTAGTACAAGTACATACCTAGTTCAAGATCTAGCAGTACGAAGACTGCTAGATTTCATTAGACTAATCGGGATCTTAGCAGTAAATCCTGTGTGAAAACATGACAGAGGAAAAACTTGCACAAATGTGCCATGTAAATGGCATGTGTATATCTGTGTGTAAATGGTGAGAAGGTAGATGGCACATGGTCTGTTAGAAAATAACGTTTTATTGTTGCAAATTAGCCACAGCTTTTTATAGCAGCACTGGTTGCATAGCCGTTAGCAAAGGGATGAAGGTCACTGATTATGAGAAATAATGAAGCTTGTGGATTCAGCTAGGCTATATAACACTTTATTTTTGATACTCTTTTTACTTGAAAGAAGTGAACAGAAATCTATGCTTACCTGACATCTGTCTTCACGTACGTCTTCTTGCAAGCTCTCCTCCCTTACAGTATCCAGCCCTGTTTCTGCTGTTCTACTCCTTAATTTCTTTGGCACTTATGAGCTGGTGTGGGGGTGTTGTAAAACCACATGTGAGAAGGAATCCAGTGTAATACCATACAGGCTAAAAACTGGAACACAGCCAGTTAGATGGTTTTAACCCAAGAATGCTTGCTTTGAAGCACAGTTTGCAAGTTAAGGAAAGGGATTCCCAAATTATATTGCAGGGCTTTGAATGTTGCATGATGCCTATGGCCAGTCTACAGAGAATTCAACCAATTTCTTACACAAAATCAGGCACAGCTTGTCTATTTCTGTAGACATAAAATAAATTGATTAATTCCTGTGACACATTCTATTCTAAGCGGATCTTGCAAAGACTATAGAAATCCCATGCTAGGTTTACCTTTGTTATTTGTAGAGCAGTGGTCTGTATGGTCCACTGCCTTGCCAGTAGTTGTTGACTTTGGGCACAACTGCTCCCTTCAAGCTTCAGCCTGTGGTAATGATGCAGTCCTCCTCAAGTCTGCTCAAGTGTTGGAAAACTGGAGAATCTGGTAGGGAATGAGACTTGGCACACAGTGAGGCTCAAACACTGATAATAAATTGATCAGCAAGAAGGAAGTTGAGTTGCATCATCACTTTGCTCAGATGATCATTTAATGGGTTACCAACCTTTAGGGCCATGGCCTGTTCGTTCATTGCAGAATAGCTCCCAGCACTGCAGTATAACAACTAATGATTTTGAAGCCTGCTAGACCTTCCACTGAATGTGGAAGAAATCTAATAGTACAGGCATTAGGAATGGATGAATCTGAATTTTGTCAGAAGCTATCTTTCAGCAGAGCAGCATTCTGCCTTGGAGTGATGGATTTATTGGGTGTTAAATCACATTTCTTTAGAGTGTGCTCTTGCAATCTAAATTCACAGTGTCTGTTTTAAGATGAGAAAAGGAGAAAAATTTGTTTATGTCAGAATAGATGAGAAAGGATAAATGAAGCAATACACAATAACTTGTCTGAAGATACTGACTGACACTAACAGCAGGTACAGAATAGTTTTTAAAGCAAATGAAAACCTCAGTCATAACAAAAATCAGGAAGTCAGCTTGTCTAACCTTCTACTTCAAGCAAGATGTTCGAAGTTAGTATCTACAGACATAAATAATATCTCCCAATTTTTTTTTTATTTTTTATTTTTTTACTTACAACATTTTATTTCTGAGATGTCAGGTGTGTTTTATAATGCATGGTCACAAATGACATCCATTAACAGAAATCTCTTAGGCAACTTTGGATTGGAATGCTATAATTCCCTGCAGCATTTAGAGAAGCAGCCTGAAAGTTAAACAGATGCTAAGAAAGTCTCACTTCTCTTCTTAAACCATTTATCTTGCCTCCAATGGTGCATAATCATGGTTAATTACATCTACCTTCTATCACAAGGCCATCTTCTTCCTTTAAAATAGGAGTTGCTTAGCATTCTGATAGAGCAGTTTTATAAGGGAGCCTCTAGGATAAAATGCTTGCTTGTTTTAATTCCAGATCTTGCTTTCTTTTACAGAAAAATAGAGAAGAAAGTACTATATGGAGTCTTCAGATGTATCCTAGTACACGTGGTTTAGTATCTCTCAGCTGTGGAACAACAAGGAAGTTCTCACTCTGTCCTTTAACAGGACAATCAAGAACCGTTAAAAAGAATGCTAATTATCTTCTCAAACTTTTTTATTATTATTTTTTAAATACACTTACAGGTGAAATTATGTGTGGTGTACACACAATCTGTCACTTCAGAGACAATTCTCCTTGTTTTGGCTTTCAACAAAAACAGAAAATGCCCTTCCCCGGTATGAAGACTTCTCTTATTCTTTGCAGCAAGGTAGTGGCTGAAGCTGCCCAAGCAAAAGCTCACTGCAAAGGCAAGGTACATGGGCTGCATGGATTTGGTTGAGCCACAACTTGAAAAAGATAGAGATAGTGGCTGTTAGCAAAAAAATCCCCAGAGGAGCCTGGAAATCTCAAGTTCAAAGGAAACAGAGTGATTCCCTGGTTGCTGCATTGAACAATGTGTTCAATAGCCACAGAGTGGGAAGGCTTATCTGAGTACCTTCTGCTTAGAAAAGGAAATCTGCTTCTTAGATAATTCTTTACTGAAGACAAAATCTGAGCAGTGATAGGAATGCTGCAAGAGCCAGTGTTGAAATTGGATGTAGTCACATTTTCTTTTCCTCCAAAGAGAAATATCAGACAATTTATTTTGAGTCACAGGGCAAGTGACTAAAATGGTCAAATGCGCATTTTCTAGATGTTATTACTGATAGCACATGGCTGGTGCTTCAACATGTCCACACCCTCCTAGGCTGCCATGTTTGGTCCACCTGTGTGCACTGAGGGCTCAGTACCCCAGCACATCCTTCAACTGCGTCGAGGCTCCTCCGGTGAAATGCCGAGATTGTGAAAATGGGGAAGGCCAGTCCCATCTTGCTAGCTGGCACAAAGGCCACGGCAGAGATATGAGGAACTTTGCCTTCCAAGAACAAAATGACTGCTGGCAGTACACTGTGAACATGTCAGCTTAGGGGAATATATCAAGAAACGACCCATCAGTGTTTTTCTTTCTTTAAATGGTAGCCATTGAAAAGTTATGCAAACACTTCAGCTGTGGAATATATAATCTGACGTTTGGCAGGGCTTCTCTGTTGATCCAAGGAGGGAAGTATGCAGCGGATGGCTAGCAGTTGTTTCAGTGCTTATTCAAAATGATAAACTACATTAAATGTGTTTTCCCCCCATCTTTTGCTCTAACCAGGTCAATCCCCATAAATAAACTCAATTGCCCTATTTTCTAGCAATGAAACTCTCATCAGTTGCAACAAGCTAGTGCAAAAAAGAAGTCAGAAAGGGAGCATCAGCTTGTGGCTGCAGATGAATACAAGCCTAAACCAGAGCCAGTTATCTGAAGCAGGCACCCAAGCAAACACAGTTGGTTTTAATAAAGTGGTTTCCTGATCCAAGCCACTGAAGTCAAACTGTTGGCCAGAGAGGTGTTGCTAAATCAAAATAATTTCTGTTTCTGCCCATTTCTTGTCAAAAGGAGGTGTACGAAACTGGAGCATCTTTGTGGAGCCTGCTTATCATCACAAATTTTGGGGTGGAGTTTGCTGGAGGAGTTAATTTTTCTCAAGTCATCCTCTTTATCTTCTGGTGGCTTACTCCTCACAGCCATCAATCTCTCCCTCTCAACTCCACTTAATAATAAAACTGGGGGGAAATAACTCACAAGTTGTGTCTCAAGAGGTTATTCAGATTACACTCATTGCCTAACAAGGTATAAAGGATAAATAAAGAAACCCCTCTTGCCACCGAAGCTCCTACAACACCTGACATAATACTCAGCCTATGCAGTTTCTGAGGAAATGAAACCTTGCTGACTGTACGTATTTCTTTTAATACCCTTTTAGGGGAAAAAATAAAAGACCTGATTAAAACAAAATATTAGTTTAAGCTTTCAACAGCTTTCTTTCTGTACTTCTGTGCTGTGTGAACACTCACTACTGGTTCATTTTAAAAAGCTAAACTCTTTGTAAATGAAATGAATTTTTATTATAAGTAACAGTTATATGGCTTGAAAAGACATACAGCTCTTCCTAAATTAAAAATAGAGAATGAACCAAAAAAATACCAGTAATTGAAATACTCTGAGATAAACAGGGTAAATATGAATTTATTGGCCTCGTATTATTTTGGCAGGAACAACCTGCTGTGAGGATACAGTCCTCAAATTATTTGAAAAATAAGACAGAATTTGAACAGAGTGGTTATCCTGTGAAGAAAAATCAGGGACTGAAGAATTATGTGAGGACAACACCACAAAATATTAAATACCACTAGAATGCAACTACACAAGTTGGAAACTGTGGACTGCTGTTATTCTCTGATCAAAACTGCACATTAATATTTTCTATGATTTTCCATTAGTTGAATTTCTTGCTTGTCCATATATGCACTATAAAAAGCACATGAACCCACTGTCGTTTGATAATAAGCACCTCTTTGAGCTATGTATGTTTCTTGCAGTTTTTGATTGTTTTAGAGTCACTAACAATAACTGTCCCTGTTGATTATACACTGTTGTCATTCTGGATCCACATAACAAACCTGAAGTAAAATCCAAACCAGCATCTTTCTGTTAAAATTGTACCATTTGGACAGAAGCACAACACACTGCTTTTGGCCTTGGTTGTCTTAAGACGCCCATTGACCTTTTTCGTGGCCAAAAGCCTATAACAACTCCTTTTTTGCACTGCATGGTGTTAGCAGACACGTCACAGTTAGTGCAGGAGTTGCTTTCCACTAGCCAGGTCTATTTGTGCTTCACTAATCATGCGCTTCACTGACTGTTTTGTGATTTCTCCTTGAATCCTCCATGAGACAGAAGGGCTGAAGTATCACATGGGATTATTCTGTGCTGTGTTCTCATCCCAGAAATGTGCTGATACCCACACTCATACATACAGAAGCTACACATCCTGCCACTATTCTTTGAGGAATATAAAATACGCCATACCCTTGTGGTTGAAGAAACCCTGTGAAAATAAATCCAATCCAACCAGTGTATGGTTACTTTGCATGAAATATTACTCAAACTAGTCTTGATGTTACACAGCATCTGCTGAATCAAAGAGAAATGAAGGAAGGAAGCCATCATTTAAAACACTTCAAGGAATAAAAGATGTTCAGGATCAGACTGCTTTTTTTTGGAGAATGAATAAGGCTTCATGTTCCCTGCAGCATTCTTCACTCAAATACGGCAACTATAACCAAGACATCTGGTCAAGAGCTGCAGCACTGGTGGTACTTACTCTACAAAGGAAAAACCGTGCATAATTTCATTAACTTTGCTGGGCAAAAAAATGACATTTCAACATTCCAGCAGTAAATTGCTGAGTGATAAATTTCCAAGTTTGATGTCAAAAAGAGCTTTTTGCATTATGCATGCAAGAAAAAAACCAGCCTTAGCTTACATACACATGAACAGACTCTAAGTAAGCAAAACTCTCTCAAGAAGTAATCCAGGAAGATGGGAATCACCGAAGACAACTCGTCACTAGCACCTGCTCTATGCCAAGAAAGCTGGACATGAGGATTTGTTAAAATGAGAAGCAAGCAAAAGAGAAAGTGTCACATGCCATCACAGAAAACAGCATAATGCTTATTTCAGAAATACTGTGTTCAATATGAGCTACTTGTACCAAGAAAGAAAAGCTTCAGAAGGATTTGTGATAAGGAAGATTTAGGCTATCAGGTCCTAACCACCACCACTGTTGGCCTGCATGAGCCACCAGCCTTCTCAACAGGGGCTTCTGCTTGCAGGTGGTTCATGCGCTGCACAACATGATGTAGGAGTTTGGCAGGGTGGGTGTGCAAAGCTGCTGTCATGCCCAGGCAAGACAGGATCTGAAGGGAAGGATTGTAAGCCCACTCTTCAGAAAACTCAGGGAGACAAGGTGAGGTACAAAGAGGAGGGGCTAAAAGCATGCCACACAAACTGGCCACAAGCTGGGTCCTGCTGGGGAGTATCTTGCAGGGGGAGCATGCCCCAGTTCCCAGCATCAAACTGCTTGCTGGGTGGCTCTGCAGCCTGTGCTGACTTGTGTCTGGGGCTGGGTGAGGTCCGCATCCCTCCTCGCCTGCCTCCACAGGCGGCAGAGGAGTGACTTGGCGGAGACATTCCCCTTCCTCGTGCTCTGACCCAGTGCCAAGCTCTGTGCCTTGAAACAAGGGCAGGTCAGAGTCCTGTCATGGTCTGGAGGCTTATCAGAAATGTATCAGAAGTAACATAGCTGCTGGAAAGCAGTCTAGAGCACCCACAAGGAAAGATTTATTGCACTTTTTTCTTCCAGCTGGGCTGGAGTTGCTGTAAGAACATTTTTTATCTTTCTCTCCCTTTCGACATCTGACAATTTGACTTCTGCCTGGAGCCTGGAAGCCTAGAGGTTGGTAAAAAGTAATCAAGAAATAATTATCCTTTCAGAAATGATTCAGTTTGGGTTTGGATACAATTTTAGATGGAGGCTTGAGGGCAATGGAGAATTTTTATTGTATTGGAGTCTTCTGGCTCTGCCTTAGGCACATAAGCTGGGCTGTGTTTTAGTTTGCTCATTAGGGCAGCAGTAAGCTGGCTTGCAGGAGCCCATGTGAAGGTATATTTATAACAAAGTTATGCTAAAAGTCAGTGTTCGTTATCTGTCCTCTCTGCTGTCTTTAAAGAGAATAATTTGAGTTTTCAAGTCCTTGCTACTTTCCATGAACCCTTCATTTTTAATGAAAACATTTCCCTCTTTGGTGCTCAGGTTTCACCGAGAAGCAATTTTCTCTCATGGAGATGAAAAGCAGGAGGTTAACAGCAGCACTCATGCAGCCAGAACAAGGCCTGGTGCTGAACCACCACCTCTGACACCAGCCATGGGCCTTCTCTGGTGGGACCACGTGTAGCACATGGGTTCCTCCAACTGCTGGTCCCAACAATGGTGATTCCCAACAGTGGAGGTTTGAGTGCTGGTAGAGAAAGAGGAGCATGAGAAGGAAGAGGAGCTGCCTCAGGCAGGTGGCACCTGGATGCTTGTTCCCTGTTGGAAATGCCACATACTGGTGGGCAACCTTTCCTTCCCTTTTTGCAACAGCAGCTAGATGTCCCACACCTTGTAGCCAATAGAACGTAATTGTTAAAGAGGCTTCAGAGTCTGAGCTCATTCTGTAGCAGCTCTGTTATAGGTAAAATGCTCACCTTACCTTTACTGCATGGACCTGCCGCGTCTTCCGTCCCTTCTGCTGCTCCAGGGGATGCCCCTGGCCACACATGTAGTATAGGAGACACAGGAAGGGTTTGTCGCCTCTATAGGGCACAGAGGTGTCCCAGCCAGCTCCCAGGGCTGGTCTACACCAGAAGAGGCTGGGCTGAGCAGGGAGCTGCAGAGAAACAATTCAGGCAGTTGCTGAATTGTACTTCAGTCCCTAGTTTGTTCTACATAGTAAATTCTCCTTCGCTCTGAGCTGAAGGATAAATCCGTGCTTGAGCCCACAGTGAGCACAGAGAGGAGAGATAAAGTAAACCACATGTATGACTTCCTGAGTCTCTGGCAGAAACCTAGCAAGTAGAGGGACTGCTCTTGGAGGCAGCTATTGCTGTTATACCTCTGCAGAAAACAACTTTGTTCCCATCTCCATGCTGCCTAAAGCCTGTGGCAGCACACAGAACACCATGTAACACATGGGAGGCAAGATCAGAACTGCCTTCCCTGCTGCAATCGCTCTGTCTGGGTGAGAGGCAAGGAGGAGTGACATGGGATAATGCAAATCTTTTCCAGCCAGTCCACAAGCTCTGCATTCAGGGCATTGTCCGAAGCCCAGCATTTGCCAGAATAGGTGCATGGTGTTCCAGCAGAGCCCTGGAGCCATCCCGATCATCCTAGTGCTTGCAGCCTGTGTGCACAGTGGGCATACGAGCTGTGACAGAGGCTGATCTCAGGGTATAAAAGTGGCACTGATCCTTCACTCCTGGTGGTACATTTCCATCCACCACACTGCCAGAGAAGCTGCAAACTCATACGCCCCAGGATGTGCAGGATAAACATCTCTGTACTTTTCTATCTTTCTACTTTGTTCTCCTTTTATTCTGCGCAGTTTTGCTGAGGCCCTGGATCTGGGCTGTGCTCTCAGCTCCCAACCAAATCTGAACTAACACCAAAAACAATGGCACTGCACTGGCAGTCACTGGGAACCTGTTCTGGTGTTTCACTACTCACACAGTAGAGGAATTGCCATTATTGCCATTCCTAATATCTAGTCTAAACCTACCCTCTTCCAGGTTAAAACCATTTCCCCTCATCCTGTTGCTACATGCAGTTTTAAAAAGTCTCTCCCCAGCTTTCCTGTAGGCCCCCTTCAGGTACTGGAAGGCCACTATAAGGTCAGAGCCTTCTCATCTCCAGGCTGAAGAGCTCCAGCTCTCTCAGCCTGCCCCTGTAGGGGAGGTGCTTCAGCACACTGATCATCTTCGTGGCACTCTTGTGAACCTGCTCCAACAACTCTATGACTTTCTTTTGTTGGAGGCTCCAGTCATTTCACAGAACTTTTAGTGGCTAAACCCGGACTGTTTGAGCTTCAAGACAGAAGAGCCAGCATGTTCCAGTGCGTCCCTGCAATCTTTAGATTTTCTCCATTTATTTTACATGGTTTTGCCAGCAACCAGTGGTGGGGACCTGGATCTCACTGATGCCTGCCTACATTCAGTTAGGCAGCTTGCAGCCTTTCCTCTAGCCAGAACCATGTTGAAGTCAAAGGAATAAATTCTAAGGACTGTTCTTGCAGATTTTAATTTTGCTTCCTGCATTCCTTTTTGTACAGAGATCCATTGTATTGCAAGAGATTTTTCCAGACTGCTGCTGTAGTCAACAGGAGTTCAGCCTAGCTAAAGATCAAGCCAAATAATTAAATATACTTTGCACTGAGTACAAACTCTCCATCATACTGGAACATCTCTGCTGGTGATGGGATCCACAAAAGAGCAAAGATAGGCAGGTAGACTTTTTGTTTGAAAAAGAAGGCAAAATTCTCTAGACACTCCCTAATAACTGGATGATACTACCTCAGACTGGTTGAAGTATCGACTAAACAGAGAAATACACCATGGCTTACTTGTTCAGTTTTGGTTTGTTTAACTCTGTGGTAGTACGCATCATTCATTGTGCAGATCCAAATTATAGTTACCAAAATTCATGTGTGCATTTCACTGGCTTGCAGTTTTTAAGGCATACATACTATTACAGTTTGGTGCAAATCCACAGTGGTCTCAATTGAGTAAAGTGCTACTGGTGCATGTGCACGTTTCTTTGTGCTGTGATGGTCTGTAACAAGCTCATTTCAGAGGCTCTTTTTTTCTTTTTTTCTTTTTTTCCCCCCAATCTACCATGACTATACTTTCAGTGTAATCTTGGAAGAAAGCAACTCATCAAGATTTCGTATTCCCCTCAGAAACAGTGTTTTGCAGCCTTCATTTCTTTAGATTTCTGAAGCAGTTTTGACTTTTGCATCTACTTCCGTAGCATGAACACTGAGTGATTCTTCCTTAATAGTTGTCTTGCATTAGCTACAGCCCGGTAACTAAGTAATCATAGAATCATAGAATTGCTCAGGTTGGAAGAGACCTTAAAGGTCATTATGTCCAACCACAACCTAACCATACTACCCTAACAGCTCTCCACTAAGCCCTCCCTGAACACAAAATCCAAATGGTTTTTAAACACATCCAGGATGGTGACTTAACCACCTCCCTGGGGAGCCTATTCCAGTGCTTAACAACCGTTTATGTAAAGACGTTTTTCCTGATATCCAACCTAAACTTAGCCTGGTACAACTTGAGGCCATCTTCTCTCGCCCTGTCACTTGTCACCAGTGAGAAGAGACCAACCCCGCTCTTGCTGTAACCTTTCAGATATTGGAAGAGAGCAATTGGAAGAACCTCTCCCCTCAGCCTCCTATTCTCCAGTCTAGACAGCCCCAGTTCCTTCATTCTCTCCTTGTAGGGCATATTTTCCAAGCTCTTCACAAGCTTTGTTACCCTTCTTTAGACCTGTTCCAGCACCTCAATGGCCTTCTGTACTGAGGTGCCCAAAACTGAACACAGTACTCACCAGTGCCAAATACAGGGACAAGATTACTTCCCTAGTCCTGTTCACCACACCATTCTTGACGCCAGGATGCCACTGGCCTTCTTGGCCACCTGGGCATACTGCTGGCTCATATTCAACCGACTGTCCATTCGTATAAGTTTCAGGTATTTCAGCTGACTGATTTGCAATCAGGCTCAGAAGCAAGTGTTTTGGACTGCCATCCATCACCTCTGCTCCTCTTTTAAATAACTTTACTGGATAAGATGAATAAGAAGACTAGGTAGCTGATCATCAAAATAAACACCTACATTAAAAAACGAAGAAGAAAAAGAAAAGGAAAAAGAAAAAGAAAATGAAAAAGAAAAAGAAAAAGAAAAAGAGAAAAAAACAGTTCTTGATGAATATCCACAAAACAAAATATTACATAGTGGCTATTTCAGACAATCTGGCTGAGTTTTAGCCTGGGAAATCTAGAAGTGTAGGAAATGTTGGCATCTAAAACATCTGTCTTTAACCATTGTTGGTTTCTTAAGGCTGTGATGTGAACAACAAAACTCCCTGGTCGCATATTGTTATTTTACCAAAGATTATATTTATTGAGCTATTTGATAGAATGATATTCAGTAGACATGCATTAATAATTATAGCGTGTATCATAAAATGAGGTATCATATAAAGATAGATTGGAAGCACTGCAGAATGAAATAGAACAATCATAGCTTGTAAAAAAAATAATTCAGGGCATGCTTAAACCCCTGCCTTTTAAAGATCCTATATGTTTTAAGATAAGGGCTTGTTTGAATTACTTTTGAACAGTAGCAAAACAGAGAAGAGAAAGAGGGATTTGCAGCGGATTTTATTGTTAGATGTGAATTTGCTCTGGTGTTGACCTTCAGTGGTCAGTACTAGGACTGGTGCTCTTTAATGTCTTCATTAATGACATCAGCAGTGGGACTTAACATATCCTCAGCCAGTCTGTGAATGATATCAAGCTGTGTGGTGCAGTTGACCTGCACAAGGGATAGGATGCTATCCAGAGAGACTTATACAGACTCAATCAGTGGACCCAGAAGAACTTTATGAGGTTCAGCAAATCCAACTGCAAGGTCTTGCACCTGGGCCATGACAGCCACCACTACCAGAACAGGTTGAAGGATGTAGATTATAGCCTGGCCGAAAAAAACCTGGGGGTACTGGTGGATGGCAACCTGGACATGAGCATGTGATATGTCCTTGCAGCCCAGAAAGCAGAACATATCCTGGGCTGCATCAAAACAAATGTGGCCAGCAGATGGAGGGAGGTGATCCCGCCCTTCTATTCTGCTCTGGTGAGGTCTCACCTGGGGTACTGCATACAGATGTGGAGTCCTCTGTACAGGAGAAACATGGACCTGTTGGAGCACATCCACAGGGGGGCCACAAAAATGATCCAAGGAATGGAACACCTCTCTTACAAGTACAGGTTGAGAAAGCTGGGCTGTTCAGTCTGCAGAAGGGAAGGCTTTGGGGAGACCTGATAGTGACCTCTTTCAGTATCTAAAAAGGGGTTGTAAGAAGGAAAGGACAGACTCTTTAGAAGGGTCTGCTGTGACAACACAAGGGGAAATGGTTTCAGACTAAAGGAGGGGATATTTAGATTGTATATAAGGAAGAAGATTTTTAAAATAAGGGTGGTGAGTGACTGGAACAGGCTGCCTAGAGAGGTGGTGGATGCCCTATCATCAGACATTCAGGATCAGGCTGGATGGGGCTCTAAACAACCTGATCAAGCTATAGTCTTCTTGTTCATTGCAGAGAAGTTGGACTAGATAACCTTTAAAGGTCCCTTAGCACTCTAAAGGTTCTGTGACTATGATTCTAGATAGCATCTGTTACTAATTATGATCAGGTACAAAATGTTAAACTGGACCACTGTCTGATCTCGGTTTGATCATTTTTGCTTTGCTTAAAACAAATAATTGCAAATTAGTTTTTTTAAGCATTTCCATATTATAATAGTTGAATTGTTAATGGAAAAAAATTGGGGGTGGTGATTCTTCTTTTTGGTATTCATACTATTGTCTAGCAATGACTGGTGGTGGATTGCCACTTCTAAGTTCACTAAAGCTTCCACTTTTACCAGTCACTACTTCTGACTCATAGCTTAAATTCATGTGTCAAGCCAGTACAGGACTTATCAGCTCACATGTGGTGAAGGCACCAGCTGATTGCAGCTGGAAATGGGCACACTAAATCATAGTCTCCTCAAGTGTTTTACAGCTTGCAAGTTTGTAAGTGAAAATGCAATCTCATTTTGCAATGAGATTCCTGTGGGTGTTATCCATGTGCTGTCGTATTTCATCAGGAGTCTTTGCTTACATCTATTTTGGTGTTTTTTTCCAGAAATGTTGGCCTTGTAACTTGCACAAGGTTTAAATCCTCCTGCAAAACTTCCTGTTCTATTGCTTTTCAAGAGCTGTTAGCTGTTAGCCTAGCTCCTGCTGTCCCTATGTCCTGGTCACTCCTACTCACTGAAATGCACCAAAACTCCACTTCAGGATGAACTACACAAGAGGAAAGGAATTTTAAACTAGTTCATTTGAACAAAGCTAAGATAATCTGTGGATTAAAGCTAAATTCATCAATTTTTTCCCTGTGTGACATAATATATAAATTGTTCTTCCAGCTGCGCAATGACAAGCATTTGACAAAACGATTTGTTTGAAAAGCAGTTGGTGCAATTTTGCAGATGCATTCACTGGCAGACTTTTTTCAACCTGCTTTAGCAGTAAACAAAACCAGAATGAATGTATCTACATAGATCACTCCAAAAGTAATGCCTCCTATTTATTTCCATGGAAACTACAACAGTTACAAAGAGCACAGTAACACCATTTGATAGAGAAAATTACCAGTGACAAAAAAAAAAAAAAAAAAAAAAAAAAAAAACCCTACTTTTCAACACAGTTGTCACCATCAACTGTGCATTTTTGCCAACAGTGAACAGCATGTTGCACTTGTAAAAATCTTCTGTATCAATGGAGGTGATCCACCACTGCCACTGCTGAAATGCACCACCCACAACCTCACTCTGCTCATATCCACTGTTTATTCAGCAAGCATTGATGAATGTCAATGGGTGCCTTTTTTTTTTTTTTTTTTTTTTTTTTTTTTGCAGAGAGGAACTCAGTGGCACACTTCACTTTATCTGCACATCCAGTTCAGATGTCACTCTGTCAGAGTGCCCCTCTGCTGTCATCAGTCACATGGCAACAACATGTAATGGAATACTGATGGGAAAGATCAACCTTTACTCGCATATTATCAACATTTGCTTCTGATGTGAGCCACAATCATAAATTAGGAGGCAGTACTTTTGAGTAGCAGTTGTACTTGTACCCTTGTACCTTGTATTTAAGGTAATATTCACCATTAGTATCTTCCCTTAGGTCATGAAGTGTTTGGCTATGATAGATCTGTACAGCTTGAAAGTATTTTTCGTCTTCAAGCCATTCTGTGTTACCTTTTCTGCACGTTGCCATTGCCTGTAAAGTCTGATGAGCCATAATTTTCTTGAGCTGCAGCATGCTGCCTAAGGTCTAGTATTTGTGTCTTTCTCTCTTTCCCTCATTTTGGCTCCTTCTTTGATGGTTTCACTTTATTCAGATTAGCAAAAAAGATAAGGCAGCATTTCTACTAATAAGTCTCCTGAAGTCCCAGCCAACTGGCTGAAGGGCTGAAGATACTGAAAATACATATCCAATTATGATCTGGCTGAGGTCCCTATTTGGCTAATGTATCAAATGTCAGTTCCAACTGAAAAAAGCACACCCTGTCACTAATGTTGTTTTATACATAGCACAAAGTGTACTCTTGAGAAACAGCCTCATTTTCCGATACACTGAAAAGCTTTGTCAAAAGCAGGGAAGCATAATCTATCCAAAATGCAAACAGAGACACGCAAGAAAAGATTATGCAAGATCATTCACCAAACTAACATAGAGATTGGCATATTAACAACCTTGATTAATTCCTTGCCATGGATTTTTCAAGATTTGCAGCGTGTGCTCAAATATCACAAATTAGCATCAAAATCAACATCTAGAACTGTGTTCCAGTTGCAGAAAAACCACTAATGGCATACATGTGTTTTATGCACCAGGCAACAAGACAAGAGTTCAAGAATATACAACTATGCATTGGGGGAACTATAGTTAATGTAAGGAAGCTGTCCAGGCACTATGTATTATTTCACTCCTCCACTCCCAACCCTTTTTTTTCCAAGTTAGACTGCTGTCCCGAACACTGAAGTATCAGGGTATAGTTCTCTCCCTTAAGATGCTATGACTGTTGCCTTTCACCCTTTCTCCTGAAATACTTCTGTAGTGCACTGGAATCTTGTGTAGAAGGGAGTCAGTATTTTTGTTTATTTTTCCAGGATGAAAGACTTCTGGATAGAAAAGATCCTTCCTTTGATTTATGGGTTGCGCTGCCCATGATTAGTAAATGCTTATTTGTTTTTTCATGCCTTGGAAAGGAGTGTGGTGGTTAAAAAAAGATTCTCTTTCCTTGAGTTCCTGGCAAAAAAAAAAATTGTAAAAGAACTATAAGCTGAGGCAGGAGAAACAAGAATATGTGAATATGTTGTAATATTTTAGTCACAAATCACTCATCTCTAAATAAATGTATTAAATCTTCAGAGAGTTGGGCTCAAGAATCATTTGTATATCTCATAAGCATAGTTTCCTTTTGCAAACACCAGATCTCATGTACTTCTCTGTTTGATATTCACCAGCATTTTAGCACAGAAAATAATTGTACTTTCTCTTTATTTCACTATAAATTTATATAAAGTGTAACACAATAAAAGAAGTCTGTTTCCACTTTGAAAAGTTTTTGGTCATAGTAATTCCAAAACATACAATTATTCAAAAGATAAAATAATAATGATCCAGGTTCATAAATGACAATATCATCCTCACCCTTGAAAGTACCTGTTAATTAAATAAAGCCAAATAATTTGTCACCTTCACATGGTATTTAGAATGTATGTCCAAGATTTCTTGGTGTAAGATTTAGACTTACATCTTACATGGATTTCCACGCATAGAGAACCAGCTGTGGATAATATGCACCCCTTAAAAAATCTTAGCTTTTGAAAACCAATTCCTTCGAATTCCTAGAGAACTTATGGGAGAAAGAGATGGGACTGGCAGTGGTAGGCACTACTAAGAGCACTTGGGGAGAAGGAGCAGGCTCCAGGTCTGCAGTCAGATGGACTTTGAGGGACAGAATGGGCACCAGGTTTTTCTCTGTGCTCTTTCTCAGGTGTGCAGTCTCACTGTTGATGAATCCCAAGGCCTTGTTATCCTGCAAATAACTTCTCGGATATGTACATGGAAATCCCAGAGCCTGCTGCCAACCCTTCCATCTGGGCTGGAGGTGGCAAACCTCACGCAGGAGGTGAAGCCATTTACTGGTATTTCATATTTGCATCTACCAGCATTCTCTGTGACATCTGGTGCCATGTATTTTTAAAGCCATTGACAATTATTTCAGTATCAGAGGCTAGGCCTGGCAAGGGCCAACTTGTGTTGCTCTAGAAGGGTTTGAAGAGAGCTTAGTTAAATGATTATAATTTCAATTTATCTTTCTTAAACTAGGCCACTAGGGCCTGGCAAATGGCCTGGAAAGTCCATGCAGACCTCATGCTGTCAGCTCAGTTTTACAGATCTCATTTTGGTCTGGCAGGTTTCAGGCTGCCCAGGGAGAAACTTGGGCAGTAGCTTGTTAGCGCAGCGGACGTTTTCCAAGTGGGAATGAAGCCAAGTTATTGTGAACTTTACAAATAGAGGACAGGGCACAGAGTCTGTAAGTTGGAGTTGCCTTTCCAAAGACTGAATCAAACTACTGAGAATGCAAAATGGAAAATATTGCAGCAAATGGCATGCAATATGGAAACAAACTATTGGTCAGGCTAGAGGTTTGTTGGCGAATCTTTTCACAACTTAAACACCCTTTCTATTTGCTCCTGTTTGCTCCTGTTTGCCTGGTAGGGTCTTTGCAAGCCCTGGGTGGTGGGATTGGACTTCGGTCATTGCTGGTGGCTAGGGAGGGATGAGAACAACCAGCACTTGGACAAAGCCGGCATTCACTGAGCCTGACTTATGGACCTCCAAAGTCAGGGCCTTGGTGAGTAGCAGCCTGTCCCACAGGTTGAGAGCTGGCCTGAAAGAGCCATTGGCAGGAATTGGCTTCATTTCTACATTTTCATGGACAAGTAATTTATCTTCCTCATGGTGATAAAATAGTGTAGTTCCTAAATTTTCTAATGTACTGCTGTAAATTTGAGATATGTTAGTTACTTTTTGAGAATTAGATTTAAAATACGATGTTTACTTTATCCACTGAAGAGAAAGCTGCCTGTTTCCCCTTCTGAGCACCAAGACATGCTTTAGTATCCAAGACTGTACATATGTACACATCCATGCAAGAACTGTATGAAAAATCCTGAAGTTTGAGTATGAAGGGATAGGCAGGAACTGTGCTTGGAACTGTCAGTGGACATACTATCTGTAACAAATAAGCCTGCACACACAACTGAAATATCTATGAAAAGAAAAAAAGTCAGATTGAGCTACAGAAGAACACCACCCCCCCCACACACAAGTTCTCTTAAGTCTCTTGGATGACAGTAACTTGAATTAATTCACATTAATCTGCCAGTGAAGTCTTGACAAACATGTACAAGGCTAGGCCAGAAAAGGCATTTAAAGTCTCAGTACTTAAAGGGAAGAAAAGAAAATGTACATTTCTTGTGTCTTTGGCTGCTAATTATATTTTGAGTACATTGCCGAGCCCAGTAGGCCTTACTTATGTAACAAATAAACAAACTGAAGCACAGGTCTTGAGAAAGACGTGAACTTCTCCATACAGCTCCATCACTGCTTGTTAATGACCTGTTGAATTAAGTTTCTCAGTACTTCAAAGGTTATATATTTAAAGACTATTTGAAGAGGTTCTGACACCTTTGCTACTCTCAAAAGACCTTTGAAAGCCTATGGGTTGATGAACTACCTTTTCTTCATTGTATAAAGTTCCATTCAGGAGCTGAAAAGAAAAAAAAAACACACAACAAACTGCTGCTATTAATGCCCTTACTCTCACTGTGTTCTCTGGGAAAAAAAAGTAAGATAGACATCTCTGAAAGTACTGAAAAGAAAAAAAAAAAAATAGGAGGCGAAACAGTTAGCACATTTGGATCATGTCCCGTGCTCTTATTCCTATGAATAAAATTGTTAACAATGTAATGGGAGTGAGCCAAGAGGGTTCAACAGGACCAAAACTGGATATTATAGAGAGGCCTCTGAGATACTTGCACTGTATTTTAATGTTGAGATTCAGAGAGTTCTGAAAATCTTCAATAGCATTTGCTAGGAAATAGTATATGTGATATAAGAATGATTATGATTAGTTGAATAGCACTTCTGGAAAATCACTGGTTCTAGTTACATTCTCTAGGGCACTTTATAACTGAGAGTCCCAGCATTTCCTCCAGGGTCAAGCCTGCTCACTGAACCTCAGATAGGTTTGTATTTATATACACTTGTAATGTAAATAACAGACATTTCTCCATCCGTTTAGTCAGTGATGAATGAACGTTGAGCATACAAAGGAAGATATCATGATGTTATGTTAATCAAGGCAATGGTGTGCCTGAAAATTAACAGTGTCTGCGATTCTGTTCTAGGAGTATATTTAAGCTCTGTGTACTATTTTCACATGGAATTTTATACATTTGTAAAGCTATAATTAAATTTAAAAATAATGAAAAGCTTATTTGAATTCAAATTAGATAGAAACCATGCCTTAGCCTTGAGCCTTTTTTTCCTGCATTTTCCCACTTGTGGTTTTTTGTTGTTGTTGCTGTTGCTCTTTTTTAAAGAAAGAACAAAAAGAATGGAAAAACTCTGCATCTGAGTTTTAATGGTAGATTTGGGGTTTCAGAAGAATTTGGATAGAACATTAATGGTGTCAGGACATGATGTCAGAGGCACAGTGGGAAAGTTTTTAACATTTTCTTGCTTCAAAGAATGTCTCCCTGGAGAATAAGGACCCTCCAAGTGGGCAGCTGCCTAGGAAGAGGAAGAAGAGGTATCATTCCTGACTCTTTCCCAGGCTTCCCATTTGACCTTTTTGAGTCATCAAGAGCAAGAGCATAGCACTTAGCCAAAACCATCTTGAAGATAGGTATCTTAGCTAAGCTAGTTATTTAGGCCTCCCCTATCATTCAGGCAGACAGACAGGCATCTCCAGTGTACGATTCATCCTATTTTAGGATAGTTGTCCAAGAAAGGAGGAATGAATCATGCTCTGGAGTTACCTGTCTTTCTTCACTGACTGCAGAAAGAGCCTAGATGACTGAGTTTGATTAGATGCCTGATTTTGGGGGTAAGTAAAGTGAAGTGAGCTCAATCTCTCTCTTAGCCTCTATAAACCTTCATCTGTTTGTTTGTAAAACTATCCTTAGCTCCTCACAGTTCACGCCTGGCAGAACTGTTGAATGGAGCACCCACATAAGCCTTTGAGAGAGCTCTGTTGGAAGACACCTCTGATACTTATGGTCAGGAACACCTTCTTAATTAATGAAAAAGTCCCAGGTGGAAGGAGCTTTCCAAATACAACAACTATCATGGGGAGAGGTGTCTACCCAAGGGAATTCATCTTGTGTATACATAGAGAAATGACTCAGGTTTTGCACTCAGCATCCATATTTCTGTCTGGCAGGTGACTGCTCCATTACAAATGGAAAATACCTGAAGTGAGTTAAGAAATGTCTGTTATGATACGTTCTGAGGAGAAAAGAGATCCTATTCTGAAAGAGAGAGTGGAGAAACAGCTGTCCACTCCAAGATGTTTCAAAGCAAGGATGAGAGGCAAAAGGAATCCCATACAAAAATGTTTGTTAGTAAATGAGAAGGAGATGGAAGTGCTTCCCTGCACAAGTGATTTAGCATTGCGATGGACTGCTGTTCTTTGAAGAGTTTTTAAGACTTCTATTCTGTAAGCCAGGCTCAAAACTTCCTGTTCCCATGACAGTACTTGGGGAAAATGTATGTTGAGGGCTGGGCCATACTCACAACTGCAGATAACAGGGATAAAGGAAGCAGAGACATGATATTCTATCTGGAGAAGGTATCTCTCTGTGCTATGTCTCTAGCTATGTCACAACGGATGCTTTTGTCAGTCCCCTGTGACAAAATATACATGCTGCCACCAGTCTGGGTGCATGTAGCACTTCACATGCTGAACACAGAAGATCTGAACTCACAGCCTGTTGTCCCTGGTATACCTATGGACCTTGAGATCCCTTGCAATGAGGACATATAAAATGTAGTAAAAGCCACCCTTCCTTTCTTTTACTTGGGAGACAGAAATTGTCCAGGCAGAGATAGCCACTGAAAAATTGTGAACAGGAAAAACTGGAATAATTGTAAATAGATTTTAAAGCCTTTTGACTCCTAGTGCATATTCTTGTGCTGGAGAATAGCATATTAGAATCATAGAATGGTTTTGGTTGGAAGGGACCTGTAAGGTCACTTAGTTCCAACCTCCTGCTATAGGCAGAGACCTCCCTCTAGACCAGATTGATCAATGCCCCATCCAGCGTGGCCTTGAATGCTTCCAGGGAGGGGGCATTCACAACCTCACTGGGCAACCTGTTAGAGTGTCTCACCATTCCCACAGTAAAGTAGTTGCCATTCCTTGATATGGATTCATGTCATCACTCCAAACTGTGGATCCCAATCCTTGTACAAACCTCTCTGAAACAAGAAAGCTCTATAAAGGTATCAGCATGAATCACTACTCTTGTTAAAGCTGGGATGTGGATATTGAAGGGTGGTTTAACAGCTCACCAGTTGTGCTTATGCTGTTCAGCAGTTTATCAGAAATCAGATTTGAACCCTATAGTGGAAGAGCATACTTTTCATTCTGTTCCAGTGCACAGTGGAAGCTAAGACCCATGCTTAGCTGTGGCAGTTTTATAGGAATGGC
This sequence comes from Lagopus leucura, assembly GCF_019238085.1. NCBI lineage: Eukaryota > Metazoa > Chordata > Aves > Galliformes > Phasianidae > Lagopus > Lagopus leucura. The sequence continues at coordinate 5,574,978 of NW_024962268.1, read as the reverse complement.
TACAGTATTTCTATCTGTCCTTTTAAAAGACAGAGAATCTGTACGGTTGGACTTAATTTGTAAAGTTTTACAAGGCATTGGGCACTTTTGTTGCAACAGACTCCATGCCAGCATGCAACTTGTTCATTTTATGTTCTGAACATAACATTGTCCATGTGAGCTTCACAGTTGGCGGCCACCAGCAGCTGCTTTTCTTTATTCACCAGCTGGCATACTGAATACTCTCAGCTGTAATTCACTTTTTCATTCCCCGCCATGAATACTGATGCAGCTATGGAAGCTGAGCTTGCATTCAGAGAGCTAATTTTCACTAGACCTTGCAGGAAAAGGAGGAAAAAATAACTTTTTTTTTCCTTCTTTTTTTTCTTTTTTTTTTCCTTTCAGGACTGAACAGACATATATGAAGCTGCTTTTTGCACCAGAAATAATAATAATAATAATAATAATAATAATAATAATAATAATGATAATAATAATAAAGCAAGGTGTTTATATCTACTTTCACATAATGTATGTATAGCTGTGCTGCAGGGGCTTTGAAGTCATCCACATAGATATCACTCCTGGGTGCAATTATAAGCAAAAGCCTATAGTATGTGTTTATTTTGGAAAGTTACATAAGAATAATTGTTAGTGTGTGACAGATGATGCCAGCATTTTATTTGCTTTACCCTCTTCTCTTGCCCCACTATTCTTCCTTGCTTTATTCCTTCAGTCTTGCTGATACTCTCGGTGTCACCATTGCTTATATGTTTTCTTCCCTTCTACAGTGATTTTTCTGTGTTCCCATTATGTGTCTGGTTTTTGGAATATCAATTCCAGCAGGAGTCTGAGAAGTTAGGTTTCCAAGAAGACATTTCAAGCCACTAAGTGGCCCAGATATTTGGAGGTTTAGACAAAATCGTCCAGGTTAAAGATGACAGCTGCATGTATCTCTAGTGTATTTAGTCTCTACAATGCAAAGGGTTTCAATGTGCCTGATTGCAGGTTTCTGACTTTGCCTTGCAAGCCTGTGTAGGTGACATATGTGCACACTTTGCTTGAAGCTGCCTCATATTTGTGCCACAGTTGGAGCTTAGAACCAGTGACTTGGCAGAAAGAAATAGCATGTGGTTTTCCAGAGAAGGGGGGGTAGAATGATGCTGACCCAGGAAAGGAGATGATATTGTTTTTTGTTGTTTTTTAACTCGAATCTTTCCAAATGGATCAGCAGCATGCAGCTTCTTTCTCAGAGAAACTACTTTTAATGATCTAAGGTGAGCTGATCCAGCTCACAGCCCAAAGAAATGTTAGCCAGTCAGGATTACAGGTAAGTGCCTATGATTTTCATTATGTCTCCTCTCATATTCTGCACCTCAGTGAGCCATGCTCAAACCTAAAAGATGAAGTAAGTTGCAGCCTAAAACTGCCAATGAGTAGACAGAGTGAGGAAAGAACATCTGTGAGATTTCCAGCCTTGGTGGTTTTGCAGGAACAAATGGATTCAGTAGTGCATGTCGAGGCTTTGGACTCGAATCAGGGAGGAACTTGGATTTCCCTCCATTGTAGGTCATGCAATAGGTAACAGCGGATTTCTCTAGCCTGATAGATAACAGATACATAGACAAGCTACAGCTGCCATCCTCAAAGAAACTGGTGCATCCCAATATTTCAGTTCTGACTTTCCTTCTGTCACATCATCCACCACTCCTTCTCAATCATCTCCTTTGAAAATCTCATGATTTTTAAATGAGAATTAGAAGAGCCTGCATTATCTAAATGTTGTTAGCTGTTACCATGTCAGTAACTACATTCCATGTTAGAGCAGCTATGTGCAGATTTGATTGTAAGTGTACCGAATCTTTATCCCTCTTAAAAATAACCTCATCTCACCAGCCTAAGTAAAAGGCATGTTAGCAGGAGAAAGCCCAACGAGAGCAGAAAGGACTTTCTGAGGAAAACTCCAGAGCTGTGTAAAATGGCTGAAAGACAAGCAGATGAGCATGTAAGGACACTCAATAGAAATATGATATGGATTCCTGAAGTATGCTGCTTATTTAGGGATCTTTATACAACTCCAGTGGTTCTTTTTCTCTTTAGACACGGATGAAAGAGGACAGATAAACAGATGCGCACATTTATGCTTCTTAAAGCTAACAGATCTATTATTATTGCCTTTCTGCATACCACTGTAAGTCTGATTTCTTCTGCCTCTATTTTAGAGTATTTAATAAAATCAGAAGTGATTTCTGTGCCAAAAATGTTTGCTTTGTTGATAGAGATTATTTAATAAGTAAATCCTTTTTCACTTGAGGGTGAAGCAGCACTTTAAATAGCAGAACTGACTGTAGAGGAACTGAACGGGTCCCAGAGGTCATTTAGACCATTTCCCCCAACCCAATGGCAGAAGTCACATACCATCATTTTTGACATCTGCTTGCCTAACCAGTTCTTCAACTACTTACAGGTGAGGGACTTTATAACCTTCCTAAGCAGCAAAGCCCCCTGTATCCCTCTGCTTAATGAGTAGAAAGAAGAAGATATTGCTCTCATCTGAAATCACCTTTGCAGCAATTTGAGACAGCGGATCTGGAGAATGGCTTATCAGTGTTGACTGTGCAGTACTCTTTCATAGCAATTCAAGACAACAATCTTGTCTTATCTGCAGCCTAGTGCACATCTATGTGAATTGAGTGCATCCTCAGCAAGTTTGCTGATGACACCAAGCTGAGTGGTGCGGTTGACACAGCGGAAGGAAGGGATGGAATTCAGAGGGACCTCAACAGACTCGAAAGGTGGGCCCAGGTGAATCTAATGAGATTCAGCACAGCAAAGTGTAGGATTTTGCACTTGGACCGGAGGAATCTTACACATATATACAGACAAGGAGGAGAAATCCTGGAGAGCAGCCCTGCAGAGAAGGACCTGGGGTTCCTGGTGGATGAGAAATTTAACATGAGCCAGCAGTGTGCTCTTGTGGCTTGGAAAGCAAATGGTATCCTGGGCTCCATCAGAAGAGGGGTGGCCAAAAGGGACAGGGAGGTGATTGTCCCCCTCTACTCTGCTCTTGGGAGGCCCCATCCAGGTACTGCATCCAGGTCTGGGGCTCCCAAAACAAGAAAGGCAGTTGTTGGAGAGAGTTCTGAGAAGGGCCACAAAGATGATTAGAGAGCTGGAGCACCTCCCCTATGAAGACAGTCTGAGGGAGCTGGGCTTGTTCAGCCTGGAGAAGAGAGGTCTGCAGAGTGACATCATTGCAGTCATCCAGTACCTAAAGGTAGCCTATAAACAGGAGGAGAGTCAAGTCTTTACAAGGGTAGATAATGGCAGGACAAGGTGAAATGGTTTTAAGTTGAGGGAGAGAAGGTTTAGGCTGGATATCAGGAGGAAGTTCTTTACCAAGAGACTGGTAAAGTACTGGCATAGGCTGTGCAGAGAGGCGGTGGATGCCCTGTCCCTGGAGGTGTTCCAGGCCAGGTTGGATGGGGCCCTGGACAGCCTGGTCTAGTATTAGATATGGAGGTTGGTAGCCCTGCCTGTGGCATGAGTGTTGGAGTTTGATAATCCTTGAAGTCCCTTCCAACCCAAGCCTTTCCACGATTTGATGATTCTATGATATTGCATTATATATATCCCTACTGATATATTTCTTATTTTCATATCTGGCATCATAGACAATTTACAGAAAGATGTTCCATGCAAAGTATAGAAAATGTGCAGCAGCAAATTACAAAGCATCAAGTCTGAAGACATCCTTGACATGGGCCTGTCACCTGCTACCTACCTATGTAGAGCACAGCCTGGAAAATTCCTCCAGGAACACTTGGGTTGGCCAAGAGAAGGGTGAGGCTTGCCTGCTGCTTTAGGAGTAGGGGATTCCTGAAAGACCAGTTCTTTGACTCAACAAGTCAGATGATAATTATATTGCCGCTCAGGCTAATAATGTGTGTATATGTGAAGAATTCTGTATGCTATCAAAAGTCGCAATCACGATACAGATTATTACTTAGTTATTGTGAAATATGCTATGAGGAATTTAATGAGAACTCAGGGGTGAGCAAAGTGCATAAGACATTTTGGAAAAACAACAGAAATACACAGCACAAACACAGAAGTCTTCTTAAGTGCAGCCTGATATGTGAGGCTTAGTTCTCTTCACACAATGAAAGTAAAGGAGTGGGGAACCCTTTATGTGTCCGTTTTATCCCTAGTCTTGGAATTATCCACAAAACAAAAATATATCCTTAAAAAGTAACCTGCTTATTACATGCAACTGGGAAATGGAAAAGGCATGTAAACAGCAATAAAGCAGAGCTGGGAAATGAGCTAAAAAAAATCTACTCTAACTGGAAACATAAATCAAATGCGATGTAACAAAGGTTCTTTGCAAGAATTTGTTTATGGCTGCAGGCTCCACAGAGCCAAAGCCAGTATGTGGTTAGCTCAGTGATAGTCCACAGAAGTTCATCAGCCTGTTCAGTTCAGTGCCTTGCTGGGAGACTGTCCCCAGGATTCACATACTTGAATCTTTCCATTCAGCTGGAAGGATAAAAATGAGAAAGTAGTTCAGCATGTATGAATAAGGCACAGAAAAAAGAAAAAAAGGTAAATGCATTCTCCTTCATTTCTTTTAAGTTTAAGAAAATTTAATGGGAGATTTTGATTGGACATAAGGAAGAAGTTTTTTACAATAAGGGGAGTGAGAAACTGGAATAGGTTATCCAGAGAGGTGATAGATGCGCCATCTTTGGAGACATTCATGGTCAGGCTGGGCTGGGCTCTGACCAACATATCTAGCTGTAGGTGTCTCTGTTCACTGCAGGGGTGTTGGACTGGATGACATCTAAGGGCCCCCTACAACTCAAAAAATTGCATGATTCTGTGAAGTGCAGTCAGCAGTTCTCATGGTAGAGCTAGAGAGTAGAGCAGCAGAGCTGATCACCGCCCATCAAAAGCAAGTAAATCTGTAAATAAATAGAATCACCAACAACAAAGCACAAAACATGACAGAATTAACACTTAAATCACTTTCCGTTCCCATTCTTGCACCATAGATGTTCATTCCTACTTTTCTGTTGTCCTTGAACAGTTTTTACTGTTCTGCAATTCTTGCTTTTCAGACTATTTGTTATCTTCTACAGTTTTGAGCTGTTCCAGTTCCAGCTAAGAAGACCTCACCCAAACCCGAGGCTTTCTGCTTATCTTTGATGAGAAGAACAGGACTCTCATGTTTGTATAAAGAACACAGGGTTTGCTGTAAGCATCATTTATCAGAATTTCCCCATGAAAATAGCAACATAGTTTTCACTGTGTATTTATACTGTCTTTATGTAGGAAAATAGATGATAATGCACGTAGATACTGGGAGAGAGGAAGAGATCCTATCACATCAGGGCGAGGAATTCTGCACAGAGGAGAGCAGTAGGACTGATGGGACATTTAAAAGCTCAGTATTGGTGTAGAAAAAAAGCATGCAGAAAACCAACAGCAAATATATTTTGAAATCCATTGTTTTGCTTCTTTGGAAAAAATTACTATGTAAAACACAGGCAAAAAATAGGTACAGAGCTACAAGTGGCAAATCTCTGTATTGGTAGATGTTATTTCTGATAATAAAATCATAGAATGGTTTGGGTTGGAAGGGATCATCAATTTCCAACCCCCTGCCACAGCCAGCCAAGTACTAGATCACACTGTCCCATCCAAACTGGCCTTAAACACCTCCGGGGATGGGGCATACACAACCTTTCTGGGCAGCCTGTGCCAGTATCTCACCACTCTCAGTAAAAAAACTTCCCCTAACATCTAATCTAAATTTCCCTTCCCATAGTTTAAAACCATTTTCCCTCGTCTGATCATTGTCTACCCTTGTAAGGAGTTGATTTCTCTAATGTTTATAAACTCCCCTTAAATACTGGAAGGCCGCAATGAGATCTCCCCACAGTTCTCTCTTTTCCAGGTCATGGTATACAAGACTGTGGTATACAAGACTGTGGTATACAAGAGCATAGATTCCTGATGAAAATGAGGGAAAAAAAGGAAATTAACTAATGAGTTTTTCCTGGTTGAACAAAAACACGTGGTCAGTTGCTGCCTAGTGAGATGAATCTCTAACTGCATGCAGAGGTGTGCACAGATACACCCCCAGAAGCTCTTTGCCAATACTAATCAGCTTATTCAGCTGCAGGTGCGGCTGTTTTCTGCTTCTCCTGTCCTTCACTCCAGTCAAAACTGAGGCTGGGAATAAAAGGCAAAGTCTTCCTGTTTCTTTCATTTCTCCGTAGAAGACAGTGCTTATAAATAATAACAGAGAATAAACCCAGCCCTGACAAAGAGGGCTAAATTAACCGATATTCCTTTAAGCTCCCCATAACAAAGACTATGCATCGTTAACATTACATTGTGAAGGTCACAGTTTTTTATTGAGTAGATTCAATTAATTGAATGGTTCTTATATTTGAAGAGAAGGGAGCTTTCTCCAGCTTGCTGTGCTGCTAAAGGAGGAAGAGCTTTCACAGTTCTCACAACTTGCAAGTTTTTCCTCGCTAATCCTGAGAGTACTCAGGTTTCTTCTTTGGCTCAGCAGCATCTGAAGCTCCTTTTAAAGTACAGATATACCTTTTCTCCAGTGAATGTGTACTTACCAAGAGCAGGCACTGAATATTTTGAAAACTTCAACTGAAAGTATTTTTTCACATCTGAGTACAGAAATAATCTATGTACAGTTATTTATTTATTTATTTATTTTTGCTTATGGCTAAATTGGATTGGATGCAGGGGATTAAAGGGCTTTAAAATCAAATGATCATTTGGCCATGATGAATGAGCGCAGCGTGGGAGATCACTGCTATAATTTTTTCCAAGCAAAAGGAGCTTAAAATTACTCAGTAGGGTATGTAAGTCCCAGCAGGAAGGGAAGGTGTGGAGCTGAGCTCAAAAAAAAACCCAGCACTTTCCTACTGCGGGTAAGCCAAGCTCTAGGATCTCTATGGAGATTGAAAAATGTGCTCAAACTGTGATTCTTTACAAGTCTAAAAAGAGTGACAAGCTATTTTGGCAAGCTGTCTGTACAGATGGATTTTTTATTTATTTATTTATTTATTTTTGGTGAGGAAGGCATGAAGGACTAGACTGTCCCTTCTATTCTTCCTTCTTACTTCCTTTACGAATGCTTATCAGAGAGGTGAGTTACAGGAAAGTGCTGTTCAAGGCAAAGAGGTCACTTCACATTTAAGGGCAAGTAGGATAAGGGGCTTGCACTGCACTGGCATAAAGTGCAGTCTTTTTTCTTCATTAAAAAAACCTAAGACTGAGAATTAACCATTTTTTTGCAGTAATAAGCACCACCCATTGCTTTATTGGAGATGATCTAAGACTGAGAAGTTGATACATCTCCCAGTCATTACAGCTGTGGCTCAGTGCAGGCTCTGTCTGGTAGTAACATTCAAGATCAGTTTACTGCTCCTTGTCATGTGCTGGTCCTACTGTTTCAGCCTGGAAGCCATCTCTGAATAGGACTCACGGTCAATAAAAGCAGCACCTAAACATGTTTCAATACCAAAACACCTTTCATGACAGCAGATATTTCACAGGAAGTGTCTGCTTTCCCTGGGACATCTTCTTCTAAATGAACATCTCACAGCCAAAAAGACTTTGATATGTACTTATCAAGAGCAGGCACTGAATATTTTGAAAACTTCAACTGAAAGTATTTTTTCACATCTAAGCACAAAACACTAGAAGTGTCAGATATCCTCCTCAAAAATGCTTCTGATGGTAAGTAGTCCTGACAGGCAGGAGAGGGCCTGGCTTGCTCACCGTGCCCATCTCTCTTCTTCAAAATCCTGCTCTTGTGTTCACAGGACACTGTCCCACACCTCCCCATCAGCACCAATTCCTACCCTGTGATTTCCAAGCAAGTACAGGAAAAAACTGAAGGTGGAGTTCAGCTCACTCCAGCCCATATTTCAGCCAGTGCTGGGCCAAAAAGGTTGTAGCCATATCCTCCTCATGGGGAATGGAGATGCTACAATTTGCAGTGCAGAGAGAAGATATGGGCACTGCAGATCTCACGCATTGGGATCTCACAAGAGGCCATGCTTCTCTCCATGCCACCTCAGGCCGTCAGTATTTTCCCAGAAACAACTTATTCGTGAAGTATCATAACTGAGAGGATTTTTGTTAGGAACATTTTCCTGTCAGATGCCTGCTTGATTGTAGCTGTGTAAGCATCAGATTTGTGATGCTAACCCTGCTCCACAATGATGTGTTGCTTTACTGAAGAGCACAAAAAATCAAAAATTAACAGAAGGAGAAACTGCCCCTAAAAATGCCATCTATAAACTAAGGCCTTGTAGCTGCAGGCCTCAGCTCACAGGAATTAGCTGAAGTCTGTGCAGTGCTCTCAATACAATTTTACCCCAAATCTTTTCTCTCTGTTCAAATCTCTGTGCATCACAAAACTGCCCAGGATGATTTACATTCTTTCTGTGTGACAAAACCTCGGAAATGATATTGCCTGTCACCCACTAACCAGTGTGCATCTTACATCTGCTTCCTGTCTTCCTGGACCTCAGGGCTTAGGGAACTGCAGTTTGGGAGTAAGAAACAGTCTGGAATAAACCTGATTATCTCCTACTCCATGACTGAGATTGCTTTCCTGACTGCAGTGACATTACATTTTTATCAGGAATGAAAAATTTGCTGTGATTTTCCCTTGTTTTGGAAATTTCATGTCAGTTAATTTTCTCTCCTCATTTTGATATATTAAGGAATAACTTCTTCCTCATTAACTCCACAGTGACTTCAAACACATGAGTATAGCTTATTTTTTATGGTAGCAAACTAGTTCCTTTACATACATTTGCAAAAAAAAACATGATTTTGATTTTGAAACACAAAATAATGCATAACAAATATTAAATAATCTTGCAACTGTTCTGTGAACATTCCAGCATAACAGCTGTTCTGAATCAGCTCGCAGATCTCCTCAGTTCTGTACTCTGACTGTACTGGATACTTACAAATGAACTAAAAATCGACTGTTTCTCCCAGCATGACCCCCTGGTATTGAGAGTTTAAAGGTCTTCCAAGATTAGCATTGCTGTTATTCTGGATATATCCAGAATGCCTCCTCTGTTCAACACTTTTTGAGTATGTTTGCTATTTTGCCAGATTAGCCTCTAACAATGACTTCCATAGCTTGGTTTTGTTGGCTAACAAGAGTTAAATCCAGGGGTTTTGTTCTTTGTGCCATCTCTTATTTGTACTGTATGCAACAGGGAACTAAGTCAGCCCTTTTTCCCTGCAACTTCATTTTGGTGGCCTCTATCACAACACTTTTTACTGCTCCTTTTCCAGGCTGAAGAGCCCATGTCCATTTATCCTCTATCTGCAATACACTCCCCACTTTTGACCACCTCAGCTTCCTCCCTCCATGCAGATTCAAAGTGCCAGTGATATCTCCCTGGACCCATCCTGCATCATCCCATTGCCATTCTGTTATTCAGCTGGCTGGGGTTTGTTGGCTGCAGCTTGGTGCCCGCTCAGCCTCATTGGAAGGCAGCTCCCTGCAGAAGGACCAGGGGCTGGACATGTCTGTGGATCTGAGCGGGCAAACAGCTAGCTACTGGGATGGGTAACTGCTGAGGCATGTGCTCTTTTGATGTCCCCGCTCTCTGTGGGTCTGAGGCACCACGTGGCCACATCTGCATGGCAGAAGTGCAGCACTGCTGTGATGTGCTGTGTTGCTCACAGCTGCTGAGAGCTGCAGAGCTGGGGCGTGAGGGGGTCAGAGGTGATCTCCCCAGGCAGGAGGAGAGCCCTGCTCACCACATAACCCCTCTGGTTTCTGGAAACCCTCCTGGCCAGCAACAGTGGGGCCCCATGTGGGATCCAGCTGACTTTCATGGCGTAGGGAGAAGCAAAGTCCCACTATGGCTCAGGGAAGGTAAGTCAAAATGCTGACCTACTTGGTGCAGCCACTTTGGAATGAAGTGGGTTCTCCTTGAAGCTGTGGAAATCTCACATCTCTGACAGCTTGGCTCCAACCCCAGGCAGCAAGTCAAGGTGTGCAAGAGTACTGCTATGCCTGGAGGTGTCTGTGTGGCTCCTCAGTCCCCGGCATACTGTGAAGCCTGGCTGTGTGGCTGAAGTTTTCTGTTTCAAGTCTGTTTCTAGGACTGAAAGCCTTCGGCATATCTTCCACCATGCAGATGTCTGCAAGGCTTCATGGAAGCTCTCAACTGAGTAGCATCAGCACCCTGCATTGCGCTGCACTGTGACCTCAGCCAGAGCAAGTTGGGGTAAGACTGGGCTGCAGGCAGTAGTGCAGGCCAAGGGCTTGTTTTGTCCTACGTGCGCTATGGGCCAGCTCAGCCTCACTGAGTTTCCCCTTCTCCATGTTCACAACCTGTGACATATTTATCAGAATAGAGAAAATTAACTGAACCTCTCAGAGTAGAAACATAAAAAGTTCTGAAATATTTTTGAAGGAGAAACAATGTAAGTCAACCTGATAGGGTATGCAATTTTAAAATTGTTCATTGAAGTGCAAGCCACAAATTCAGTGTGATTTGCAAGCATGGCAGATGTGATCTCCTGCCCCACTCTGAAGGCACCAATGTTCAAGCAGCTATAGTTAACTAATGAAAAACAGCATTTCAGTGTTGCTGAAAGATGAAAAAAAAAATAATGGTGGAATAAAAGAAAAAAGTAAAATTCTTATATAAAAATCATGTTGAAAATGAGACACATCACTTTCCAGCTGCTTTTTTTTTGAATCACAGTGAGATGCAGTAGTGCCCATTTTTAAGGTTTTAGTATTTCTCTTGAAAGCAGTAGGAAAACACATTCAGTAAAACATTATCTATTAGAGATTAAAAGCAATCTTCAGCTGAGGTTCAGGAACTCCATTCTATTTAAAACAGTGCTTTTATTATTAATCATAAGAAATTGCATGAGAATTAAGTGGGTATGAGCAAAATAATATACCGAGTGACTTGACATTTTAATTCACAAATATGTTTTTATTTTAAAAAAGACCTACTGAATAGCCAGAAAGTATCCTTTGTAGTTATAAACACAAACACATTTACGAGCTGAAAGTGTGTTTTAGATTGTTCCACAAAGCAAGACTCCATATGGCAGCTGAGGTCCAGAGCCAAGATGATTCAGGAAATGGGGAAGATGAAAAGATCAGCACGGTTTATTGAGCAGGTCTGACAGACCCTGCAGCATCCCCACTTTACTGGTTGAAAGGGCAGATGCAAGAGCCAGCAATGCTGAAGACACGTTTTTAAGGAGCTGGAATTCACAGCTACAGATCTCAACAACTAATTTTCTAGTAAAATAAGCATATAACGCAGTTCATTTTAAGGTCTTTTGTATGTGGGATTTTACAGAGGGAATGGGCAATAAGAAATATGATTGATGATAGCTGTAAAATGGCGGTGTATAAAGCAGGTAGTAAAAAAAGTCCAGAAAATAGGCATGAAACGTATTTTTACGAGACTCAGGAGGTTGGAAGCAACTTTCTGAGCAGAGATTTTAGCTGATAAAGTGAGCAGTAAAGTCACCCGTTCCAAATGTATGAAAAATAGGTAAGCAGAGCACTGTTCCAACTGGAAATTACCTGCATTTTCTCTCAGCTATATTTTTACCTCAACAACTGTTTGTTTGCCTTGCTTGTGCAAGCAGAGCCCACTTCTGTGCTTTGAGTCCGCAGGAGCTGCACAGGGAGGAGGCCAGGCCCCTTCCCACAGCCCTCTGTGGCGGCTGAAACGTGAGCGCTGCCAGCCTCAGCAGGGTGAAGGTGTGACAGCAGTCCTACTTACAGCTGTCCTCTGTCATGCATGAGCTACGACCAGGATCAGCCCAAGCTGCATCACTGCTGCCTGCATTGCATCCCTATGCCATGTCCAGACTTCAGGCAGCTCTTCAGAGTGCATCTCCTGCTCCCTACAGCAGGCAGGCTTGCTTTCTCTTCTGCTCAGTAGAGCCCCAGCCAACCTGGTGACACAGTGGATGTGCTGTGTGAACCTACTAGCCAAGGCTGGGAATGTGTGTCTGGGGCAGAGGAAGAGCATCTCTGACCCCTTCCAGAGTGGCTGGAAGCAGTAGTGGGAAGTGTTTGGACTGGGAGCTGGGCTGGTTGCTTCCTGTGCCACATGAGAACAGTGTGGGCTGAGATGCACAGGTGGTGGCATAAGTGCAGCAGGTGGGCTTTGAAGGCAGAGCATGAAAATGCTTCAGCAAACAAATAGAGGTTGTGTGCAGAGCAGCAGAGCTAATGGAAAAACAAAAAAGTGTGGATATAAGAGCTTATAAGAACAAAGAACGTGCAAAGGAAGGCTTTCTAGGAGCTTGTTTAAGGTTTGGTTGCACCATGCCAGAAAAACAGAATGTGTGGTCCTTGGTAAAGGGAGGGTTACTGGGTGACAACCCTACCCCAACAAAGCCACAATCTCTGTCCCATCTTATGTCAATGCATGGTCTTCCCCAGAATCTCCCTCTGGCACCATGGTTCAATGGGGACAGATGCATGACAAGTGCTTGCATTTCTGCGTCACTGTGGGCAATCCACAATCCATAGGATGGTAACAGCTTGAGCTTTAGGGGCATTTGAAAATGTTTGTATTTTTACAGTGTGTACGAAGACTTGCTGATGTGAAAGCCCTTGAATTTTAACATTAAAACTAAGTTTTAAGATTCAGCAGAATATATGTCTGTGTGTGTTCCTATGGTTTCTGAAGCCAAAACACACAGAAAATTAATAGACTGTCATTGAAGAGTCCAAAAGTGAGTCTATCAGGAAGAAAGGAAAATGTACTTTGCTTCCTCTCACTTTCACAGTTATTGCTTTATTTCATATTGCTCTTGGCATCTTAGCTGGTGATTGAGATATTCAAAACCCATTCCTGACTCTTTATTCACTTCCACAATTTTTATGTGCACTACATCATCCTCGGCTCTGAACATGCCCAGCATTGATTTCTCTTCCCAGTGTGATCTGAGTAGGAGATTTCCTCGTGTGCCTTCTTTTGCAACACTGTGCTTGGAAGCAAAGACCACCCTCGATGTGGAAATGTATGGCTGGTGGAGCAGAAAAACAGAAGGAAGCCATAGGACCACAGCAAAAGGAGCTGCATATACCACCCTCAGGAAGCCTTCCCCATGTCCTATGGTAGGGTGCTTACATGAACAAGAAGGGGAGAAAGTCCCAAGCAGAGGGATCAGTGGCACAGGGACGCAGACTCAAAGCTCTTGGTAGTGAGAGGAAGCTCACACAGACATCTGTAGCTTTCATCAGCCAACAGCTACTTTCTCACCTACAGCTATATATGTGACACTGTGAGCCTAAAATGCCTGGAAAATAAGATGCATGGTTGCATCTCTTTCAGTTTTTCATTTGTTTGGGGCTGCTTGGGTCTGAGAAACACACTCACATCCACTATTGGAAAGAGAGAATGGGCAATATGGTTCTAAATGTGGTGCCATTTTAGCATGTCATAGGTGAAGAAGGATATTATTTCATCGAGTTGCTCTTTTGCATACTTCCTGTTTTTCCTTCTTCCTTTCTTGCCTCCTGGCTGCATCAGGTTCTGATCATCAGCTAAAGCAAATCCACAGAGCTTTATGGCTGTGGTAAAACTACTCAAAGACCTATGTAATGACCACCTTCTCATGGTGTGTTCTGCAAGATTTGCAGATTGCATTTTGCAGACTCCTGGTGCATGGGAAAGCACCACTGGGTTGTGTGGGGCATCTGCTGGCAATCACTGCAGTGGGTTTTGTTTAACTGTAGCCCGACCAGGAAACGAATAGTTACAGTGTTTTAATATAACAATGTGTATGGAATATTATAATAACAATAGTATAACATTGTGTAGGCCAGGTAACAACTGATATATGACCTTGTGGTGAGGGGTGAGAGGTCCCAGTGCTAGAGCTATGGGGTTTTGCGTAGATGCAAAGTTAGCACCAGGACTCACCACTGCTCAGAACCTGGGCACAGGATATGCTGATGGCAGGTGAGTCCAAAATGACAGCAGTGGCAGGAGCTGTGTGCCTGGGCACAGAAGACACCAGTGCTGTGATGAGCCCCCATTCTGTGCTAGGTAATGGGCACAAAGCTTGGGAGATCGACAGCAGATGGGCTCTGGTCTGATGCAGGAGTAGCCTTTCACCTCCCAGAGTCTGAGAAATCTGCAGGCAGTGGACGCCCTTTTAGGTTTTGCCCTGAGGGGGATTTCCTCAAATCAAGATCAGAAGCTGCTAACTCATTTTAATTCCTCTTTGATTCAACAGATGAATTTATTGCTCACAGTCTGATGCAGATACAATCTGCAAAATTACATTATTGCCATTCTTGTCTTATTTTACAAGCGCAGAATTACTTTCTGGGGCATTTTATTTATTTATTTTACTTTATTTTGTTTTATCCCATTTAATCTTATTTAGGTGGTTTTATTTTTTCCCCTGTGTATAGCATTACTCAGTTTGTATTGAATACGATGAGCTGGCTTTCCGTGTTTCTGTCTCTTCCCTTTAGCAGACGGACTTCCTCAGCAGGAAGCTCTGGCCAGGATAATCACTGCTGCAGATGGAAGGGTGTCCCCGAAAAGAGATCAAAGAGAATACCCATCATGGCAACCATTAGTGCAGGAAGTCTGGACAGCTGAGGCAGTGGTATGTTTTGAAACCTGATTAGGAAAGAGATGAAGTTTTTGACATCGGTTCTTGTGTCTGGGTGCTGATTGCAGGGGATGAGGTGGAGGGTGCAGACCACAGGGAGACTGCTAGTTTTGTCTGGTCTGTAAGGGCATCTCTTGTCACAAGTCTGGGCTTGGTTCTTAGTTAAAACATCCCAGAAGATTGTCACTACAGTGAAGTTCATTGTCTTTCTGGACACACAGAACATCTCTCCTAGAAGAATGCCCTTGTTTTTGAGAAGGAAATGGAAAACCCAAGAGCTATCACAGAGCAAACATAACCTTCCCCAGTCAGCCACATCTTCCTTGCTATCTGAACACCAGACTATTACAGTTTACATTAAGTCTGTACATCAATCCACTTACTCTGATCTTCATGTACAACATATCGATGTTCCATGTTATTATTCCAGTTTCCTGCTTGCATCAAGGACATTTAATTAAAATTATTCATATCTCAGATTCCTGATCTTACAGAAATGAGGAGAAGTAACTGTAAGTAGATACCGTGTCTGGAAAGATAATAAGTCAGTAAAGTGTTGCTCAGGTTTGTAGAAATTATATCCTTCAGTATGCTGGGAGGTATCACCAAATGCAAATTGCTCACATATTCACATAAGACAGGCATCCAAATCTCCATCCAAAGCTCGGTCAAAGGTGAATCCCTCAAATCTAAATCCAAAGCCGGATATGCATGGCTCTAAATTTAATTCACTATACTGGCAAATGCTCTCAAGAGCTTAGACATCTTGAATGCACTGCTGTAGTTTTGAACTCTAGGGCATAAGATTTCTTTTCCCACACAGCTCTGAGGCAAGGTAACAACAGATTGCAAGTGTGTGATGAAACACTGCGTCCTTGTCATTTTTCTTCACAATTGAGATATTTTTTTCTGAGGGAGAGGCTTTGCAGTGCCAGTGGGTGGTGCAAAGGGATTCACATTTATCTGCATACATAATGGTCTGAAAATATGGTAGAAAGAGCTGAATAAAAGCTGTCACATCCAAACCAGAAGTGTGCATCTAGAACCTGAGAAATTTGGATAACCATGGTAAAGCACAGAAAACAAATGCATGTGTTGCTTTTGTAAAGCAGAGAAACACTGAAAGAGAAACCCTATATGACTTGTTCAGCTTGCCTTTGGCTATCAAGTTAAGGGCTTTTCACCTTAAGAGTTTATGCTGCTGCTGCAAAGCTGCAAGAATTTTTATTTCTTTAAAAATGCATTTCAAAGATCAGAAGTTGTTAAAGCCACATGAGATTATTTATGATGAGATGGCTAGATGATTCAGGAAATTAGTAATGGTTTATGAGTCCTTTCGCCTTTTAGGTCACTGGCTTAAACAGAGCTCATTGCTATTAAGCTTTGCTTTGAATTTTCTTAAGTGAAAACCAAGGATCTGTCTTTGCCATGTAGTGCCATGATGCAGTTTGCAGAGCTGCTATTCCTCTGCATGTACAAAGATGATAGGACCCCAAATAGCAGCACCCAAGCTGCAAACAGAAGTGTGATGCAGATAAGAGGATTCCAGAATACATTTTTTGCATGAGAAAGATGGGAAAAAGATTATGCATGAAAACTCTGGACTGCTAAACAAGAACAAAGTGCAGAGCTGGGGGGTATTGTAATGGAGATCTGTTACAGCAAAGGAATTGCAGTCTCTTGGGGTAGCACAAAAATAACACCTTATTTTTTCCATCAAGTGCTGCATTCAGTAAGGGGTGGATAAAATCAGGTCTTCCTATGCCTTATAGCCTTGATAGCAACATATTTATTCTTCCTCATGCATCTGGACAGGAAGTTAGATTATCAAACTTCTTAGTGGGACTGGAAATGCCAAGTCACTAGTGCCAACATAGCAAAATACAATTTATTTTGTTTAATCTCTCCAACCTACATGAAATTATTTTGGACATCCGAGCCAAAACTTTTCTTTTTAAAATTACTTTTAAATTGTGCTCTCGAGGGAGTGAGCACTGACTCCTCCAGATCATCATGCGTGGTTCTTCCCAAGGGATGAAGATTGATTCAGCTCAACCTTGGCCACAGCATAAAGGCAATGCAAGACGCACGCTGGCCTCTGCCACTACCTTGCTCCTTGGTTACTTCCTAAAGGAGAAAAGACATCCCAGACCTCCCTCTGCAGCAGTTATAGCACTTCTGGGACAAAAGACTTTCAGACTTGACTGGCCTCTACTGAGACTTTTGTAATGATGCGTCCTCAGGAAGCCAGATCTCTCAAGAGCCTTGGAAGACAAGCACCTCCCTTCTGATGAAATATTAAACTTAGCAGGACATTGTTGCCCAGATAGGAACAGATGCATTATGCCTTTACAAGGCATAAAACAAGTGTATTGATCTGCTTTCAACACAGAGGTTCCATTTTGGCATATCTACTCACAGCCAGTAGTAACATAAGTAAAATCTCAAATGAAATCTTCCTACCATGTTGGGTGCCTTGCTCTGAAGGTGCTCTGAGAACAGAACAAAATATTCCTAATGCAAAAGTGAGATATCCTTTGCTCATGTTCACTGAACTACTAAACATGTGTCATGCTCCCGAAGTCTTTACAAAACTGGATCAGAAAAATAGAGAAATTTTGTAAGAATAAAGAAAGGGAAAAAAAGAAAAACAAGTTTCTGTGCATCATATACTTGATTCCCCAGCTTCTTTTCTCCTAGATGTTGCCCCACCCCTACTGTATATACCTGTAATTGATCCTGAGAAAATCTGGCATGTTCATCGTGCACTGCTTGAAGACAATGTGGAATACGAGTCTTGGGAGAGTGGATAATAAACACACTGGAATTTCCATCTCTTTCTGGTCAACATCTTACTGATATCACGGCTTATTAAGAGCATTACAATTTTATCTTGTAAATAGCTTACTTGAACTCATCCTCCCTCCAAATGTGTTTTTTCTTGATTATTCCCAATTATAAGTTCTTGATAAACTCCTAATTCCATTATCATTCTTTGGTGAAGTATTTGTAATTTTATTTTGAAAGGAACAAGGAAATTTGCAACTGTCTTTCAGTTTTTTATAAGGTGAGACGTGACTGTCTACAGAAAAAGTCAGTAGTTATTATCACTTTACTGTTTTATGCAAGTTTTTGTTTCTTTGTGCACTTCCCTCATCGCTGATTTTGCTGCTCACATCCTTCAGAAGAATCAAATTTCTTTAAATATTTATATCAAAGCAAATAGTCAAATCCAAATTATAGGAGGAAGAAAACAGGCAGAAATGAAAGGATGCAATAAATGCCTTCAAAGGCATGTGAGTGGCCTTGAGAGGCTCAATGTTTAGCGGTTTCTGTGTTTAGATGAGGTGCTGCATACACATCCAGCAGTTTGTAAACAGCCCAGATTTTTCATCCACAGTCCAACAAGCAGAACATAGACAACAGGCTCTGAAATCTGGACTACAGAAAATTAACCAGTTGGCAGCAACAACATTTGTAAGAAGGAGATGATAACTTTGAGAGGACTTTTTAATCACAGTTTACTGATTAAATTAGCAGACTGTTATGGGTCTCCTGCACACAGACTTCTTGATCTAAATCAAAATTTGGCAAGAGCTCTCAGTTGGGAACACAAAACTGGCTTCACTTCTGTGACTACATTGCACAAGCAGTCTATTGCAGCTTGCAGCCATGTTCTTCATTCTGCAAAATGGCTTCTCAGTTTGGGTACAGTCAGGACCATGTGCCGTTTTGCCATGTACACTATGTGCATGGCCTCAGAGCAACTTCAGGCTGTGGAAGCAAGCACTGCTGTGAAAGAAATCAAAGACTTCAGCACTGCAGATGCTGACTCTTCAACTCCAGTGACTTCTGCACTGCAGGTACTGCTGAGGAGGAGCAGGGATGTCTGTGAGGCCGTGGGACATCTTCCAGCTGCCACCAAGGAGCCATGGAATCAGCTCCTGAGAGAGCTGGAGAGCACAGGGGGACACTGATGTGCAGCAGTGGCAGGGGTGGGGATAGGCAGTGAGGATGGGGGGTGGGCAGCTCTGGAAGAAAAGGGCACTGGACCCAGGGACCACCTCTCCACATGTCAGGAGAGATTTCACCTTTCCTTGCTCTCTGCTCATTTGCTCTCCCCTTTCCCTTGGAATGTGTTTATTGCCATTAAGCTCACATACACCTTCAGGGGGACAGGCTCTGGGTGAAGGAGGACTCCTCACAGAAGCTGGCAGCTCTGGTGTCCTCTGCACTAATGCACATTGTCCCTCTGCCCTATCAGTTGGGTGGCACAGAGCATCTTCCTCCATGCTACTTCCAGTTCTCCTAGACACATATCTTTTCTCAAATCTCTACAGATGCCTCTATATGTAGAATCTTGCCAGCCTGATATTTTTATCCAAAGCTCAAGAATTTCTATGACAATGTATTTTAGAGTTATATTGAAGAACTGAGTATCTCTTCATTTAATTTAGAAAATTCTAGAAGAATCAATTTAGGTACAACTTTGATATCCAGATAAAAATCAGATGACTGACCCACTGCCCCCCAAATTTCCAAAAGGTCCTAACTTAGTCATGTCTTAGAGAACCTGTACCCTGAGGCACAGTAGAGAGGGCTGCATGGGAGATGCAAGCAGCTGAGCGCTGAGCATGAGTGGCAGCACTGCCTGTGGTCATCAGCATCTGAAATGGAACACAGACAGCACTGCAAATGAATTCCAGCTCTGTTTGTTGATAGTTACACCTCAGATTTATATAACTATCCTTTCTTTTGCTGATTTGGAATTGTTTTGCAATTTTTCATCATCCTTCCTGGCTGTTTGAGAGAAAACAAGGTATGAAGTAGCATATAGATGGACAGTAGTTCAAGGGCAATTTTAATCCAAACGATCCTGACTACTATTTTAAAAACTATGTATCCAAATATAATTTCATGTAGCAAGAATTTACAATATCTTCAACTATACCTGAGTGTTTTTCTTGCCAGATTTCACAGAGAAACAAAAAGAGACATGGTTATTATGTTACTTTTAATAGGAATAATCTCAAAAGTCATGAGCTTCTGTCTTCATAAATATTTATCATGAAGTTTCCATTTGAATGTGATTAGATGTTAAATAGCAGTGTTCTGAAATATCATACTTGGCTGATGAAAATTTCAATTTTATGATAATAACAAGGTTTTAAGGCAGTATTTGTCTATTACTTTTTTTTTTTTTAATTATTATTTTTTTTAAGGCAAGTATAAGATTATTCACATGCAAAGCCTTTCTAACACATCATCTTGCTGCTTCTTTTTCTCTGAGCGCAGAGAAATTAATCTTTGGGGGAGAGATTTGGGGTAATAGAATACAGTCTGCTTTGGAAGGTGGGCGTAATTCCATCAAAGCTTATTCTACTTAAACTCCAGATTCTTTTTCTTAGGTATATCCATTACTAATGAATTGTATAAAAGTGTTTCTTTTCAGTAGCTCTTAGCACTGTTAATGGTTTATAATATATTTATTGCTTTTTCACTGTTGCAGCCCCAAAGGCTCTGTTCAGATGACATTTTGGCTCTGGAGAAGTAAGTAATTATCCCTACAAAAACAGAGGGCAAAGTTCTGATGAAAGTCTGAAAAAACAGCAGGGAACATGTGAATGACAAAGAGGAGAAATATTTGACAAAAAGGGACACTTTCTTAAATTTTGTAATACATGAAAGATTCTCACTTTCCTTAAGACATCAATACTGTTGATTTGTCTACCTCTTACAGACATACATGGAAAAAAAAATCACAATTATTATTATTTCCAAGTGGGAGAATATTAAATATTCCTGCATATAAGGCATGGAGGAACAAGAGGAAAGAACTGAACAGGACAAGAAAAATAATAACCACGCAGGCCTTCATATTCGGTGGTGCTACAGATGCTTCCAAGAACAAGCATACTCTGCACCACATATGACAGAAGAGCAGCTTCAAGGGGGAAAAATGTGTATGGTTTGAGTTTAAAACCAGAGCTCATTTACATTAAGAGATCAATCAGTGGGAAAACCCAATCGGCTGTGCTAGCCCATCAGTAAATGAGCTAATTGAATGCAGAGCATGGCAGAGCATGGGTGGCCTCCTTCCTCTTTCATCTGAGCACAAAATGTGCAGCAGCACTGGGTTTCCCCTCTGCACACCAAGCCTGCGCCTGCCAAGCAGCAGCTCTCCCAGCCAGCCCCTGGCTCTCTGAGTCCATTGCACCTTCAGAACCAGCCTGGTGTGCAGGCTCAGCACCTGCAGGAGCAAGATGCCAAAGCCAAGGTGCAGCCCCATGGTGTGAGGGGGCTGGAGCAGACGTGGCTGCGTGCAGCACGCAGTGCTGCCAGCTCCCTAAATAAACATGCTTACATAACATGAAAATCATCCCATCTTCCCCCTAGGTTCTTTTGGCAGGAAGGCTCACAGGAAATATCCTGTTAGTGGAGATAAAAGGTTTGATTTACTCTGTTCCTGATAATGCATAACTGCTTAATCGCAAGCACGTAATTAAACTCCATTGGGAAGGCTGAAGTGACAAAATTGCTGAGCAAAGATGAGTTCCCCTAGAGAGGCAATCTTTGCATCAGCTGTATTTTTTATAATGGGAATGAGGGGAACATAACTAAAAAGCTGGCATGTTTGGCAAGAGCCGTGGAGCCCTGGGCTGACAGGCTGGACGCAACCGGCAGACAGCAGCAGAGGGAGGCAAGATAAGGTTTTACACTAACTGAACCATGCTGAGCTGCTGGTGGGAGCAACTCCTCTGGAGAAGCAGCGAGGAGGCCAGGAATCTCTGCAAGAAATGCAGAACCTGTTTCCAGGAATGAGACCCCAACATCCCATGGCTGTGCTGACCCTATTGAAAGTCGGTTGTGCAGAGCATTCACCCAATCCTGTCTTTTGAGGAGAGTCCTTAAAAGCAAAATTTATGAAGACCCGTCTGCAGGATAACAGGATGTATGCAAGGCACCTGAGCTAGCGGCATCCCCAGGACAGTTTGAATGCATCTGTGCAGTGTAAATACAGGACAACTGCAGAAGACCCTTGTCCAACAGAGCACACACACCAGGGTGGCACTGCTCCCCAGCACAGAATAGTAGGGGTTGAAAGGGACCAGGGGTTGAGAACACCTAGACCAACCCCTGCTGAGGAAGGCTCCCCACAGTAGGTTGTGCAAACTGACAGCAGAACCATGCTCTGGTTCTGTCCTGCAGTGCCAGTAGAATCAGAAGGCTATTCTTCCCACCGATAGAAGGCTATTTTGCCAACATGCGTGAGTCATGATGCCTTTTATTGAAACCTGTTCTCTAGTCATCTGGAAGCCAGCAGTAAAAGATATTTTTTAATTCCTTTGTCATGTAAATTCAGTGTCACTGCTGCGTGAGGCACCCTACCCTCCACAAAAGAACAGTAGTTCACTGAGATGTCAGAACCTGGTGTGCATGTCCACAGCTCTAGGCTTCCTTTATATCTGTGTAAATGAATGAAGTCCTGTTTGCACATGGAAGAGCACTGCATTCATTTTCATTACTGATGATGAAGAAAGTCTGAGAGCGTTAAATAAAAAGCACAAAAAACTTTCCATACACAAGAGCTGCTGTGTTCCCGAGCAGAAAGAAGACAGTCAGTTCCAGTTTGGAGAGCTGGTCTGTAGAAGTGCGAGTAAAGAACGTCACTTTGCAGGCTGTACAGCAAAAGAAGAAAAATCTCTGCTTCAGAAAATGGTGCTTGCTTTGAGCTGGCAAGAACTATTTCAATAACAGGTTGTGGAGAATGTTATTTCAAAGTTTTGAAGTCTACGGAGTTTTGGAAGCACTTGCTGAAATTTGTATCCAAAAGTGATTTAACTTCCCCAGTAAGTGATGTGTATAAATGGCACGCACCGCTAAACCACATACGCACGCAATGTATGAATTCCCACATTCTTGACTTCCCATTCCAGCTTTAACATTTTTTCCAGCGTAAAAAGAAATGAATCAAGCTTGCAATAGGATGTGTATATAAATGCCAATGAAAAAATTAAAATCAGCTGCTATTTGAAAATTACAGAGCCCGGAGTCTTTGTTTAGGTACTTAATGATCTCATAAATTGTTTATACCACTGTGGGTAACCAGCTAGTGGTGGAACTCTGTATGGCAAAGCTATTCTGGGTTTCTTTGGCTTTTTTTGGTAGCATAGCCTTCTATGGTGACCCAAATAGTTATAAAATCACCAGGATCCATGGGGTATATTGTTCCTCTGTGAAGTGATTTCTTGTAGTGTGGTAATTCACCCATTTCAAAAGCATTTTTATTGCTGCTGCCAAAGTAGAGATGTGAACAAAAAAGAGTAAATGCTTATGTTCAATACTTTTCTTTGCTCCCACTTGTCCTGTTAAGAAAGAATGACATGGAAGCGGAATGGTGACAGTTTGTCACGTATGAAAAGTTTCTGCAGCAAAGAAGAAATCCTCTCAGTCAGCCTGAAAGTACAAAGTACAGCACTCAAAGTTTTTAGGAGAGAGTTTTCTATTGAGGTTTTGTCAGCATAATTACAGCAGGAATAAATTTACCAAAATAAATCTTCAGTTAATAAATGTCAGAGCTGTCATCTTTAAAATTGTTTATGTATGATACAGGAAAAGAATGAGGCAAAGAAGTGTTACATCTTGCTTAATATCCTAAAAATAGCACCACTACCCTGATAAATAAGAAGGGACATAGTGTAATACCTGGAAGAAAATATTTCATTTTTGTTGTGATATTGCTTATAGTGAGTTCATCTGTACCTGTGTGAGAATATTATGCAGTGCAGAACAAAAAATCTCATTTCACCTAGTGGAAGATTCTCATTGTTACCTCTGTTACCCATTTTTTCCATTTTTTTTTTCCTTCTCAGTGCTGAATAGTGTCATTCTTCCTTGAGCACATAGGAAGGTGCATGGGCCAGGAAGGCTGCATGTCACCTTCTGCATTGTGAAAGCAGCACACACATCTGTTGTATTTTATTTCTGTGTCCACATCTTGAATCCTTCCTTTCAAGGGGAAAGGTTGTGTTAAGGGCAGATCCAGACTGGCAGCTCTTCATTCGTCTTCAGGACTCATCCCAGCACCATGTGCTACAGCCAGGCTTTATGTGGACTCTCTCTATTAAGGAGCAGAAATGGAGACCTGAGCATGGCAGTTGGTATGGTGAACACATTTTTAAGCAAATCTACATCTGCACATATTTTACTTCTTCAGTTTTCTCATACTTGCGCTTCTACAGCCTACTATCATCCACTGCAACATAGACAACAGCCAGCAAGAACAAGCAAGTTGGAGGTTCTTACCCAGAGGACCTGAAACTTACAGAGTTGTGCATGGACTCTGAACCTGCCTGCAGCCCAGTGGACACATTTTTGACGTTATCCACACCAAGTAATAACAAACCATTTGGAGTTTACAACACTCCTGGGGAAAATGCAGCATTGTTACAGCCAGTTGCCATCACTTATTGCAGCTGGAGCTCAATTCTACAGGGATGAGACCAGGAACTGAAGTATCACTGAAATACCCCATGGCAGATGTAAATAATGCAAAAGCAGTTAATACTTCTGTGTGATCTGTAATGACTCTGCTCCCTAGTGCAGTAGAGAGGCTAGAAGGGCAACCTCTCTACTGGTACCTAAACACCTTGTAAGTGGCTCTCCTATTAAGGTTACACAAGACCCAGGGCAGTCCTCTGCAACATGATGTCAGCTCTGGCTCCTGGCCTGACACACACAGTTACACAACAGGACAAGATGAGAGGAGGACACAGAGATGCTCTGGGGCTGACAATTTTTGAAATACAGTTTGCACACATAGTTTCTATTGCAGTCAGTTGTGAAAAACGTCAGAGAGATCAGTATGGAAAATTCAGGTTTAACTAAAACATGCTGGCCTTCTTCCTTTTTGTTATATTACTCTTTACTCTCTTCATGTATCTGTCCTGATTTTCCCTCTCTTGAGTCTTGGCAGAGGTGCAGAAAGAAGCTCAGAAGTACATAGCATACAGCTGAGCAATGCTTCACTAAAGGAAGGGAATCTTTTTTTTCATTTTTTCATGATTTTTCTTACTTTGTGTATGAGCTGTTAACCTACAAGGCCTCCTGATATAGTCATTCCTTCTGCACTGGTTAATTGTGCTTGTTGCAAGAAGCATGTGGAGAGGACATGCAACCCCCACTGATGGAAACGTTCTCACTATCGCAAGTGGGGAAAGGGAAGGCCTCTCCCATGTTGCACTGCTCAAGCACAGGGAATAAAGGAACCCAACTTTTTTCCTCTCTGCCTATGTGCACTTACTCCAACATAGCAATGAGTGCTGGACGGTCATGGAAGAGTGTCTGAGATGGAGAAAACCCTCAAACACCACCCTTCTAGGCCAGACTGTGCTGTTCTTTCTTTCTGTGGCTGTTCAGAGAGATCAGGGCTACCAACCATGAAACATGCAAACATTTCTGTTCTCCTTCATGCTGGATACTAGGAAGAATTCCTTTTCAGAAAAAGTGGTGGTGCATTGACAGGGGCTGCTAGGGAAGTGGTGGAGTCACTGTCCCTGGGGGTGTTTAAGGAAAGGGTAGATGTAGTGGTACTTAGGGACGTGGTTTAGTAGGCAGTATTGGTGGTTGGCAGACCATTTGACTAGATGATCTTAGAGGTCTTTTCCATCCCTCATGATTCAGTGATTTTATAACTCAACGTAAAGAAATTCTATATTTGGCCCAAGTGGGGGAGGGAATTGCCCAGGATGAGCAGGGATGCAGGCAAATGAAGGACACATGTTACACCTTATCTTAGTGCCAGCAAATACAGAGGGAGAAGAGGGACAGCATGCACTGTCATCTGTGGTCCAGCTCTTTGTCTCACTATGTGAAAGGAAAGTCTCTGACCATCCAAGCTCTCTGGAAATTACCAATAGCCCAGAAATACATAGAGGCTTGGGCTACCCTGTTCTTCCACTGAACACCTCCAGCCTGTTACTTATTCCCTATTTTCCCATCACCATGTGTACAGAGTTTAACCAGTCACTTATTCACTTGATCAGGAAATTGCATTTGGCTGACGTGTATGAGCTCTGCTTACTCATATATGTACTTGTGCTTTCCTCTTGTGCTCAGATTGGGACCAGTAAGAATAAAGTAAGAAAATTTCTTTAACAAAAACAATTTTGGCAATGAATGTCTGAATAGTACATGCTGATAAAGTTCAGTCTGAATTAAATCTCTTGTACACAACTGTTTACTACAGTTTTCTGTTTTATTTCTGATGTCAGGTCACATAAACTTATTTTGGTGATATCCTGGGAGAAGACACCATAAGAAAACCACCTATACAAAAACTCCCTTGCAAGTGAAGAAAGTTGAATCTGTATGAAACAGGAGAAAGCAAAATCTTGGGTTAGAAAACACCTGCATCCCTGTGGAACTTTCAACTCTGATCTGACCTTTGTGGCTCGAGCCTTTGCAGCTCATGGTATGTCTTTTTATGATCAAGAAAATACACAGATTAAAAAAAGGCCTGCATAGTCAGGATCCCTCAAAACAAATGCATTCAAACAGAATAAATCAATGCAGAAAACTGGCTGCCTTCCTTTTTGCTTCATGTTACTTCCTCAACATCTGCCATAACTGCCCTTGGTAACAGAATTTTTCTGCAGGGTGTGTATTTTATACTTTGACAACTTGGTGCAGATATTTTATTGTCAGAATCAGGACACAGATATGTCAGCAATCCAAATACCTACTCTGAACTGCATATGTCTGAACTTGTGCATGTCTGTAAAAATATTAATCTTTTTTATTCCCCCTCTAATCTTAACAACTCACTTGAAACCAGAAGCAGCATTCTGGCTATCCAGAGCTTCTCAGAGAAAAGCAGCATGCCTTCTATTGCTTTATTGAAAGAATCTGATTTCTCTGAAGCAATACAAGTTCTTTGTACTAAAAAAATCCATTCCACATTAATGCCAGTGCTACATCCAAGTGACATATTTGTGCACAGAGTGACTTTGAAAGAATCCCTTCAGAAAATCCATTTGCATCAGGGTTTGCAACTGGTGGGCTTCCATCTGAATGTTGCTATTGTTCTACTCTATTTGCTTTACCAGTCAGTTTCAGGTGTAACTTTCCAGCCACAAGAAATTTTTTTGAGTTGTCAGCAATCTAATTCATCCAGTTTGTTTTTGTTTACTGGAAGTTGTTAGTGTCCAATGAAAGGAAGGGATTTTGCTGCCAGTTCTTAGTCATTATTGGACAAAATGCAGGCAGGAGAGTAGAGTTTCATATATCCATTTAACTTTTTGTTCACATTACTGGCTTAGCCTAGCAATAAGTTTGGATTGAAGTATCTGTGCTATACCTGGGGAGAGCAGGACTCAAATAAGCTGGTGCTTAAGTAAGCAGCCATGTCCACAGCCCCTTTGTATCCCATTTCTTCAATCTACATCAGCAGGAACCTCTGTCCAGCCTCTCTCCCCATGGCATGCTAAGCTATACCTACCTATGTCTGCTGCTCCTGGCTCCTTAAGACCTCTGATGTTGGAAAGACCACAGTTCCTTTGGCAAACAGTTCCAGCTTTTGTCCGTCTTCACAGTCACCACTTTGTAACTTAAAACTCTTTTAGGCAGTCCAAGATCCTTAGCTTGTGTAAAATGAAAAGATCTCTGCTAACAGTGAAATCTCACCACAAAACATGCTTTGAAGATATGACCCAGTACTGTCAAAGCTCAGTCCTTTTACTTGCCTCTTAATTTTTCTTTTCTTCCTCTTTATCTGTTGATAGATTCACAATGTTCCTTCTGCTCACTTCAACATCTAAGCGGTGTGAAAGTGCTGACGTTCACTCCTACATACCATCATCAAAATTCAGTTCTCTTCTGTTCATATTCCTAAACTTTCAGATCTTCATCTTCACACTTGCCCACTATAGCATTCTGCTGGGGATCTAAAAGCCACACCAGACACATAAAGAAGCATTTCTGAGATCATCTTCCAGATTTGGTCTTCCTGAACAAACAAGCCTTCTCTTTGTGACCCTCACCTGGATTCCCAAGTTCAAATTTTTTGAGGTTGCCTTCAATTCCACTTAAAGTGCAAGAACTTAGTTAGTTCTTCTCTTATCCTCTGTGTCCTCTTGCCTCTGTAGCAACATCAGCCTCCAGTATTCATTTGTCCTACTGCCCAAAAGATACCTTCATGTTCTCTTCATTCTGTTTCCTTTTTTGAATGCATAGCTTTACAAAGCTGTACCTTAAGGCTATTTTTCTGCATAACATCAGACTTTTCCTTAAAGGTCACAGTGCAAAGTCTACAGTAGACTGCCAACTGCAAACGTCTAAAAAGAAGACAGGATGCACCACTATGTTTTAGTTGCTGTTATTGATGTTTTTATTGTTGTTGTTTGTTTGTTTGTTTGTTGTTTTTTCCTAGCTACAGACCTACATTATACATGGTCTTGCTTTGCCTATTAGGTTCCGCATATATTGTTATATAAACCCATTGGGAATCTGCTGTGATCTGCACCTCTGCATGCTTTCTCTTGTTTTCCTACTTCAGTGTTTCTTGTGCCTTCATCAGGTAGTACTAATCACCTCACTGAATTGCTACTGATATCCTGCAAATGCTTAAGCAAGTACCCTAACCCAAAGGGGATCCTGGACTTATTGAGGAAGAATATGAAGAGGGCTGCTTCAGTTATTTATTTGCCTTGATATTTCTTCAGGGATTCCTTGAATTAGAAGGGACTAGAGAATAGGCCAGTATTGGCAAGCACCATGTAGGAATAGCAGATGTGCTTATTTATCTCCACTAAAAATGTCATCAGCCTCACACTGCTGCCTTTACCCACCTCAAAAACATTTCTGCAAGGCAGCCATATGCAGCTGTACATCAATGAAAATCGAGCTTGCTTTGTCCTTGCCATTCTTGCAGGGAAGAAATGTTCAGAAAGTTACTGAAAAAACAATGGAAATACTTCTGCTTCGGGCCACAGAAAACTGAGATCAAAGAAAAAATGCTTCTTCCTGTTTGGTCATTTGCCTGCAGAACCCGTGGGTATCTAAACAGGAACAATATGCACTGGCAGCATAGTCCATGCACAGGCAGAGCTCATGGCAGAGCCTGGCTACAGCACCAGGCAGCCTTGTGACAGTGGCCTTCAAGATCTGCTCCTCCCAGAAGATGAAGATCACAAAGACCTCTTCTTTCTGCCTTCTGCACACTTCTCAAGGCAGACCAGAGCCACCTCATTAAACAGGCTGTCTTCCAGGACCATTAGGGCTTACCATAAAAATGGGGAAACTGAAACTGCCACAGATACCTTGTTTGTAACAATTCTGGCAAAACTGTAATGCACGTACAAAGGCAAAGCAAAACATACGCAATTTGTGCTCCATCTGAATATACTTTGACATGTTGGTAGCGTTGGCACTTTCTCATCATGCTAGAGGGAAAGACACTCTGTGAGCAAGCTAGATTTGCCTGTCAGCAGAATTGTGTTATTATGAACTCAAGTAATAGAAGAATAGTTTCACCAGCTGAAGTTAGCTTTAAGAAGCCCTGGAAAAAAAAAAAAAGAAAAAAAAAAGGAAGTCTGATGCCTTCTATTCAGAGAACAATGCTTGACATGTTAACACAGGTAACAGGAGTGTTATGAAAGAGTCTTATGTGCTGTTTAATGTATTTGACTGAGCTCAAGTAATGTGTAGGGACTTCAAGATACTTGTTGATAAGAAGACAGAAGACTTAGGAGTTTGATCATCTGTTTATACAGTCACATGTGAAAGTGCCAGGGTAAACTTGATTATTTCAAGCATACCTTTGAGTGTGGCCCATTGTGTTCATTTACTTCGGCTCCTTTCTCAGGACAGTTTGAAGAGTCATCATGTTTTGTAGCAGTGCTTTGTTCATGATGGATTGGACTGAGATGGTCAGAAAAACTGGAATAACACCTTGAAGTTACTCTCAGGATTCTTTCCCTAATGCTTTCCATTCTCTGCTCTTCAATTGTACAGGCAATTTGCACATGCCTTTAAGGAAGCAATTACACTATTGTTCAGCAACAACACAACATCCGAAGTGAGTTACAAGCTAAACAATACCACATCCTTCTTCCAGTGGAGTACACATTTATGCCATTTCAAATTTCTGACTTTTAATCTTCCACTTTTGTGGTGTTATAAAGCTTTGGAAAATGTAGAGCACCTTCTTAGTCCCATGCATTGCTGAAAGCTTTTGCAGTAAAACAACTTTGCTTGGCAGGAGGTTCATGCTCCTATAAAATCAATCAGAGTGCTCACCAAAAAGAAACAGTTCAAGAATGCCCTCACTCTTATGTCACACAGAGCAACAACAACCACAATACTCCTCACCATGCCAATTGCATACATGCCCAACACTCTTCCTAATGAGTTCCATTAAAGAAGACATTTCATGGTTATCACCTGTGAAATCGGAGTCCTGGATCCCCAGTGATACAAAGAAAAGGACTGAACCTTCACTGTGGGCTCTCCTTATTGCTGAGACTCAAGATGAGACTTAAGGGTGCTTTGTTTAGACCTTCTTCATAGCAGTTTTGCAAATGTTTCACAATATGCGGTACAAATTTCCTGTGGATCCTTCATGACTTCTGCACTTCCATTCATCTCTTTTCTAAGAACCAGCTGCATAGATGAAAATATTAAGCTGCTGAGTCATACAAACACAAAGTTATCTGCAAGTTGGGTAAAAGTCCCTCCAAAAGTATCGCAGTAGGGAACAAAGTGACAGGTAGGAACTTTGAAGAGATGAAAACCAGCAAATCAGAATCACCAGCTTTGCCTTCTGTTTTTCCCAGGATATGCAAGTTCATACGGTCCATGTTTCAGCACTGGAGTCCTGCCTAACGAGATGAGTAAATGCAATTAAGAAACTTTGACCTTTGAGAGTTTTTAAGTCATGTATGGGTCCTAGACATAAATGTTGAGAAATTTTAATTTTTCACATCTATACTTATAGTTCACATCTATACTTCAAGTTCCTCATAGTTCCCATGGAAAACAAACCTTAAGGACTCATAGAAATAAGCTTGATTTCACATAAGGTAGATGATGCTCTACAATGCCAGTTCTGACTCTAAACCATGACCTTTTTGGGAGAAGGAAATAACAATTAATGGAAAGACTTGCTCACTCTTGCTCAGGACTCAGTTCTGCTTGTGTCCTTGGCATTTTCATGTGAGGGGTCATGAAAATGTGCTTTTGACCTTTCAGATGCAACAGCTACAAGAAAGTCAGTTTAATATGACAAAAGACTCTGAAGGTAACAGCTGTAACCTTCGGTAATAGTATTCTGAATGATGGGACAGGAGAGAGAAAGAGGAATCAGTTGTATCACCTTCTAAGATCTGGAGTGGTTGGGGAAAAACAAAAGCAGAAATCCTGTCAAGCCACTTGGAAAGTCATTGAAGCTTAGGGAAAAAGGATGGAACCTGGATGGGAAGAAGTTCCTTGCTGTGTGGCACAAGTTTCAATGTTTGAGATCTATGACCTGTTTGAAGTACAGCACTTTTATACTCTTCTACCAGACTTGAATAGAAGTAACTACTGCAAATCTTGATGCAAATCTGATGCTCAGACTGCTCGGATATTTTTATGTGACTGTGCTGTGACTTCTAATGCTTGATAGGCTGCTATCTTCACTCCTTGAGGCAGGCAATGCTTTTGCAGATGTGAGAGGGGGGCAATCTGGCATAATGAATGCAAAGAAAGTGGATATTACTCATTGCTGCTATGAGGCAGAGACATCACTGGGAAAAGTGGTACAAATTGTGAGCTCCTCCATTCCTCTGAGTCTGAGCAGGGAGCAATCCAAAAATGACAGAATGGTAGAATAATTTTGCCCTTCTTTATTATCACATAATGTTTTGCAGAGAAGACAATTAAAACCAGAATGGATATCCCTTACTTTGCCCCTGAGAACTGAAATGCTAATACAGTACAGGGAATATGCACAAAAAGCTCTGATTTTGCTCCCTTCTGTCACCCTCCTCCACTATATTTCATTTTTAAGAACAGACTGTCCTTATGAGATGCCTCTGAACCTGGCAATGCCTAAGAAACATGCTGCTTAGTTATACAAGTGACAGTCATGAACAACAAAGCTGGTTGGATACATTACACGCCTAGTTTATCCAAAATGTAATTCAAGACAGGCCATTTATTTGGTTCAACTACATGTAAAGCAGAAAGATTCTGTGAAGGAATGTGCAGGATTGGAAAGAAGGCCCTAACTGTGCTCACTCATGTTTACACATGCCTTCTCCACTCTTAAGAAAGCACAATATACCAGGGAATTTCTTGGCCAATTGCTTTAAGTTGCTTTAACCTTCTATCTGCTAGATAAACACAATAAATCACAAGTTCGTTTAGAGATAGATCAAGCCAATTTCTCTGATAAGCAAACCAGCCTCCACAAAGTTATTTCCTTTTGATTCAGTCTCATTTTCACAATGAAAAAGCAAATCATGTGGCACTTAACAGTGCCACAGGATTAGGAATGAACGGTACAGCAGTTTAATATTTCTTCCATTGTCCACAGATACGGGCAAAAAAGGCAAATGATGAACTACACAAAGACAACTACACCACACTGGTTCTTATGCTAGTCCTTTCTCCTTGTTCCCACCTTCTTTCTGTCTTCACCTACCTTGTTTTAGCCAGAACATTGGTCTTTTGGGTAGAAATCAATCCACTGGAAGATCTTTGGACTGTCATCCAAAGAGACCTAGACAGGTTCGAGCAGTCTAGGGACCAGGAGAACCTCATGAAGTTCAACAAAGCCAAACGCAAGATCTTGTACCTGGGTTGCAGCAATCCTCACTATCAATACCAGCTAGGGGATGTAAGGATAAAGCACATCCCTGCTGAGACATCCAAGATTGGACTGCAGGGGACTCAGATCTAGCTGTAGATGTCTCTTTTCATTGCAGGAGAGTTGGACCAGACAAATTTTAAAAGGCCCCTTCAAACAATTCCATGATTCTATGATTGCATGAAAACACTCTCTACTGACTGAGAACAGTCAGGAAGCTGTCCAAGAGGTCACTGAATGGGGCAGGATGGGGCCTGAAGGCAATGAGGATTGAGGCTTCTGCATCTGCAGGCAGCAAAGATGGTTGGGCTCACTACTGCAGCGGTTGGAAGGCCATGGCCCAAGGGGCATGGAGGCTCAGCAAGATGGACCTTCAGGACTGCAAATACAACCTCAGGACTTCAAGGTTGTAAAGGCTGTCCTAGCTTCTACTGCCTGGTACAGGCTCCCTTGCAACCAAGGAGCTTATGTTGATAATTGATAGGAGTTAAGCCATTCTGAGTGCACAAAGCCCCACATAAGAAAGTTTTATGACACTGTTCATTAGGGAATTGCTCAACATCAAAAAAAGACAGTCTGGTGTGGCACTTTCACTACCTGGTTTTAATGTATTGAAGGACTTTATAGAGCATGTACCCTCTGATGTTAATGTGATTTCTGAATAGCTTCATCAACCTCCAAGGATGTTTCCCCACTTAGATTTCTGGAAATGAGTAGTGCATTCTGAGCATCTCCAAAGAGACTATGAGTTATGCATCCATACATGAAAAAGTATAGTAGAGAATGAGTCATCCTGTACCTACATTATTTTGGAGGGAAAAAGGATCCCATCAGTTGTTTTTAGCACTGCACTTCTTAATATGCTGACATTTGTATTAATTTCAATACTCCTACCATGGTATATAGGATGAATCCCTAGAGGCAGTGTGAGACTCAAGGAGGAACTCACATTTTCTGATATTTCTCACTAAAAAGGAAAAGGTGGAGAAGGGACTTTGATGTTTGAGCTACTTATGAGCTCACTGGAGCTGCTCTCCCGTGAGGCAGTGACATGGCCCAACAGCAACACTGACCATGAGCCAAGTGCACTAAACAATTTAAGTCTGTATGCATATGCATGCGCATACATACTTAGACTAAGTTGCAGCTGAAGAGACTTAGAAACAATAGAGGAACAAAAAACAAACAAAGGAAAATTTGGAAAAGGGGTACAAAGGTCTGGCTTAGACTATCTGTGCATGACAAAAATCTCTTTTTGCCACTTTGCAAGAGGTAAGCGGAGAAAAAAGCAAGAGTAATATTATTCAGTCAATAACAGTTGCAAATCTAAAACAGACTGCAAAGAATGAGTCATCCCCATTCTCATGGTCAATGACCAAAGTCCTCTGAGGCAACTGATAGGAAAAGTTTTGGCTGCATCAGTTTACAATCCATAATCCACAGGGTGACACAAGTTATGAGAAGTCAATCTCATGCCTCGGCATATGAGCTGACTATGTACAGGACTGGGAAAGGAATTTCCTTCTCTCAGTCAGGCCAGAGTCTGTGGCACCACTTCTTCACAGCCGTGCCTTGGCATGACAAGGAAAGTGCCAGAATTATTATGCAGTCCCAGCACTGACTAGAAGTACAAGTCCAACTGTTCATCCTACATTCTGTGGAGTTGGAAGGGAGGTGGGAGATAGTGTTAGTCCCAGATCTTTTAGCCCTACTCTTCACAGATTATTTTGGTTTTTGATGCTTTCCAGGGAAGAGAGGTGGGCAAAAACTAGGATGTCTTTTTTTTTTTTTTTTTCTTTCCTCACCCCCATGTAAATACAGGGACTTTTTTGTCAGCTTCTTAATGTGAACACTAACCAAGTTTCAGAGTATTTTCCCTTTGGTCTTTGTTCCTTGAAAGAGCACCCTAATGGGGGATTTCATCCCTTGGAAGAACTCCAGCCATAATTAATGGTATATCTCATGGAGGAGTGGCTCCCCTTATCATGCCTACTCAGCTGTAGCTACTTGCAGGACTCTTCCTCTTTTTTCCCCAGCCTCTGAGGTTGCTTGGCCTAGAAACTGAGCTCCTCGTGCAGCTCCCCTGGGACAGAGGAAACAGAGAAATGTGCATAGCATAGACAAGAAAAAGGGAGCGTCTGCATGTACATAGTATCTTTAGTAGCTAATAAGTTTGGTTGCTTACTTGCAGCTTTAACTGCCTGCACATGTGATTTCATTGTGGGTACATTTGCTCTGAGGACCTTTGAAGTGAAAGGCAGTAACACTTCTGACCCGTAGTATTGCAACACTCTCCTCAAATAGCCACAGGCCCTTATCATTCCCACCCCTCTACTTCATTCTAATGCACTCCTTTTGCGCATTTTGGCAGAGAGGGGATCTGTTAATTAGCCAGACTTTGCATTTTTAGTGGAAGTCTGCTGCAAAAGTCTTGCTTTTCTAAATCTGACCTGTTGAGTGATTTATGAGATCCATTTTAATACATGGCACAGTACAGCTCTATCGGTTAGCAGTCTAAATCTGCCAGATGGCTCAGTAAAAAGATAAGCAGCAAGAGAAAATTCACTCTCAAAAATAGCATTGTGACAGCAGCATCTATTAGCCTAAAGTTCAAAACAGAAAGCTGCCATGCTATGGCATATTTTAGTACATTGCACTCTCAGCCAGGATGCAGGGAAAGATCAAATTTAGAAAAGAAGGGCTTTAAATAGAAGTCCAGTTCAAAAATACAGTGTACCCTTGGAAGTTATGTTCCTGTAATAAATTTAGAAACAAGAATAGAATGAAAAATTTACTAGCGTTCTCAGGTAACAGACAGCATAGTCAGGTGGACATCCCTGAATATGACATGCTGTTTCAAATACAGACTTCCAGGAAAAACAGGGGCAGGGACCATGTCTTCTTTTTCCATTTATTATACAGTGCTAAGAACACTGGAGATGTGTGAAAAACTATAAATCTTCATATGAAGGCCATCTGGCTTGAATGGCATGACAGCTCATATCAGAGTTTTGTGTACTTGCTGGTTGCTTCCTTGTTTCCAATAAATATCTCCGTGGCCAAATTTTCAATGCTCTGCTTGCAATGAAGCACATGAATGAGTGCCTATTTAGATGTGCTCTTCTCCTAGCAGCTTCCAGTCTGACGTGCCTGGATAGATTTTTAAAAGCATCTGGCAATAACACTCTGCCATTAGCCAAAGAGAACTGGGTGAGATAT
Organism: Lagopus leucura; assembly: GCF_019238085.1. Lineage (NCBI taxonomy): Eukaryota > Metazoa > Chordata > Aves > Galliformes > Phasianidae > Lagopus > Lagopus leucura. The sequence goes on along the minus strand of NW_024962268.1, from coordinate 5,539,238 downwards.
CATGGCCAAAACTATTCTGGTAGAAAATGCAGCATCTCCAACATTTAAACTTAATGTCAAAGAAGCTATGTTGTTTGTGTGAGAACCCGTGGAAGGAGGATTTGAGCAAGTAAAGAAAAAAAAAAGAGAGAGAGAGAGAAAAAGAAATATGATTATGTTTGTTTTGCCTGCAGAAGAGATTTATTTTTCTGCTCACTGATACTTCAGTGGGAAATTCTGTCCAATGTTTTGTTTAACTCTGAAAAATATTCACAACTGAAATGCAATATTGCGTGAAATATTAGCAACACGTTATCTCTTCTGAGTTTGAACTATAGCAAAAATATTTTCTATAATCTTCTAGCTTGTTGAAGATGCTGAAAAAAATACATTTCTTGTTGACCTAGGTTCATTTTTTTTCCGAGCCACTGAAAGAAAACATGAACCAGAAAATCAGTGATCCACATGGATTCAGTACCATTATGGGTTTTGTTTTGTTTTTTAAAATCTGTCTCTACTTTTAGATGACTGTACAACAGGACAGAGAATTTTTAGTCCCATACATGTCCCTGAAAATACATCTCATTGGATGAACTAGGAAGAAAGAACTCTCCACCCCAGCAGGTGATTTTCTTGGTCAGAAAATATAAAGACAGACCTGTTATTTCAGTCAGCTAATGAAAGTATAGTGGAAACACTATTTAGATTTGCTCTATTCTTCCTACTGCGTTATGGAGTTTGATTAAGAGAGGATTTGTCAATTCACCTTACTCATAGACTTTTTTTACAGTCCAAAAATATTTTTTTCCATGTATATTATCATTCGAGGAAGAAAAAGTAGCAATGTAATGAACTTTTTTTCTGGTGATAGAAGTGTGATATTGAATAGAGGGGAAAAATAATAATCTGCCCTGCATTATAATCATTAAATTTCTGTAAATTTTAGAAATAAATCTGGCTATTACTCTTCCAAAAATTTAATTTGGCTTAGGTATGTGTCTAATTTTGTAGCAAGTTCATTTTTTGGATATAATGAGGAAATTACCCAGACTCTTCTGATCATTTAAATTTTCCATTGACCCATAAGAATAATAAATATTTGAAAGAAAAACAACAGCATCTCCCATGAAGTGTCCAGAGCTTCAGCTCAATGCCAAAAACCTGGAGGAAAGAAATAAAAATAAAAAATAAAAATAAAAATAAAAAAATTGTCAAAAAGTTACTAGTTTCAAAACTATTATTTTTCAAATATCTCTTCAGGAAAAAAAAAATATCTGGATTCCTTTCAAAAAGAAATTTTCTTTGTGATTTCTTTGTATTTTCTTTGTGCTTGCTCTGGCATGGAAATTACAGCTTTCATTGCCATAATAATTCTGTTATCTGAGCTTTAGTTCTCCATTTACAGACAAAGGCACTTTTCTATCCCACAAGGATAGTTCTTTTGTAAATATAAAGACATACTGGGTTGTGAAGTAGTCAACTAAGACAAGTCTGGTGTGTCAGGACTACTACAGTTCATCTGATCTCATCTACAATAAAATCATGTGCTGTGTGGTGAGCAAGAAGGCACTGATTTTAAAGAAAATGATATAAAATGGGAAAAAAAAATTACATTGGAGTTGCAGAAAGAAGAAACAGCAACATATCAGCTGGCGATTCCAGATTTTGATATTCATCAGAATTAAGCAGACAGTCCATTATAAAAAATAACCAGTCTAAGAAATGTTGCATTCACAGACATAAAAACATCTTTCACTAAAATTAGACTTCAGCTTTCCATGAGAGTACATGTTGGGGTGCTGGTTGAAAATCCTGTCAAAAGGCAAATTAGCTGATTTTTTACAGAAGGTGCCCATCTTCAACTACATGAGATTTTCCTTGGAAGATGTGTCTGTCTTCTCAGAACAAATGAAACATTAGCAGGCCCAGTATGGAGGTAAGAAACTCCTTACAAATAAAATAAGGTATTTATTAAAAAGTCTTGCACTGAAATAAGCAGCTAAAATGGAGAAGTAGCAGTAGTGCTACCAAAGAGCAGGGTGTAAAAGCTGACATGCTAACTCCAAACTGACACAGAGGTACCACTGAGAGAATTACATCTGCCCGAAACAAGAAGGAAAGAGGTACAGTGCCTGAATTTAGGCAAGTACAATGAGTGCTGAAGGAGATACTGGTTAGTTTCTTTGCTTTCCTTTGACACGTGGGCCTGCTGTCTCTTGACAAGGGCTACCGGGTTCTGAAAAGTTGAACATGAGCCAGCAGTGTTCATTTGCAGTCTGGATGGCCAGCTGTATCCCAGGCTGCATCAAAAGTGGTGTCCAGCATGGAGGAGGAGGGGATTGTTCCCCTCTGCTCTGCCCTTGTGAGATCCCACCTCCAGTACTGCAACCAGGCCAGGGGTTCCCAGCACAAGAAAAGCACAGAGCTCTTGGAGTGGGTCCCAGAGAAACCACAAAGAAGTTCAAAGGGCTGGAGCACTTTTCTTATAAGGAAAGGCTAAGGTTGCTGGGCTTGTTCAGCCTGGAGAAGAGAAAGCTCTGGGGAGACATCACTGCAGCCTTCCATTACTTGAAGGAGGGGGATCAGCAGGAGAGAGACCAACATTTTATACAAGCAGATAGTGATAGGATAAGGGGGAATAGTTTTACATTTAAGGAGAAGAAATTCTGATTAGACGTTAGGGGGAAACTCTTTACTCAGAAGAAGCTGATACACGGATAGGCAGCCCAGAGAAGCTGTGGATGCCCCATCCGAGGAGCTGCTCAAGGCAGGTGGGCGGGGCTCTGGCCAGCCTGAGATGGTGGCTGGCAGCCCTGCCGATGGCAGGGGATTGGAGTTCAAGGTTCTCTATGGCCCCTTCCAGCCAATGGCACTCTATGATTCCATGACATGGATGGTGAATAACCTGAATTAGATTTGCTGGAGAGTATCTCCCTGTGTTCCCGTAACTTTGCCTGAGAATACAAGCACAAAGACATGGAACACAAACACAGTGTGCACTGTTACACAAGCCCACCACTCTTGAAAACCAGATTGTGCATGCCAAAATTCTGATTTTACAAAGAAGAATCCACCTGCAGAATGAGTAAGGCAAAAAGTACACATTCTGGAAGAAGAGTGGAGACCAGAACTGGGCTGTTCTGGTCTCTGAACACAGTCCCACTAGGCCCTGTCTCCAGAAAAAGTGGCATCAACTGAGCAAGCTTCCAGAAAGCATAAGACATGAAGACATTGGTTGCTTTTTCCCAATGATAGCAACTTCACCTCTGTTTGACATTTGAAAACTAAGGCAGAAAAGAAGAAAAAGATGGGGGATGGAAGGGAGATAAAGAGAGAGAAGGAAAAACCCAAAAAGAAAAAAAATGAGGAAAGATTTACAAGAAAGCAAGTCAAGACTGTACATGCTACCTGGCTAAAAAGAGAACTCAAGATGATACAAGAAAGTCTTGATAGTTTTCCAGAAGCAAGAGTAAAAAAGATGGTGTTAAAACATGCAGAGATTAATAGAGCAAATGAATATCCCACAGCAAGCACAGACAAAGAGAAATGCATTGCCCGTACACCCTGCTTTCTCTTCAGGGTCTTTCAAGGACACCTTAAAAGAGAACAAGCAAATTCACTGAGGAAGAAAAATTTCACCTCATTGATCTAGGAAGACTGCCCACGGCAAAACAACACTGAATCATACCAGTGTGTACAAAACTTGTCCATGGCAGGCTACCTCAGTCCCACTACCAACAGTACCAGGCAAGAAGTGTTTCATAGGTGATCAAAACATGCAGGCCCTACCAAGCTTCACACCTGCCATGGAAATAGTGTTGTCCAGGGCATGGCAGTAGGAAGATCTGTGCATGGCTCTGACGCTGGATCTGTAAAGCTGGGAATTGAAGACGACAGCTCTGGAAGGAAGGCTTATGCTAATCTTCAGGACACCAACTTCTGAAATTTTCGCTAAGCTCTTCCTCTTTTTCCATCTGAGCTGTTTGTGAGCCTGCCCCAAAACACCCCCAGCTTTAACTTTGCTGTTCCTTTCACATGCACTGCACACTCTGATTCCAGTGCGGAAGAAACCTGGACTAGCATCCTGCCTGGTTCCAGGCAGTGAGGCTGTTGCTCTGCCAAGTGAGAGCTGAAGGGTCAAGGCTTGTGAGATCTGAGATGGGGACTCTGAGAGCAGCAAGCCCATAAGCACTCCTAAGTGCCTGGTGTCAGCAGGTGCTGGGCATTTTGTGAGCTGCATTTTGGCCATTCTGCCTGTGAGCCAAAACAGGATAATACAGTTGGGAATCATTTTTATATCTATTTTAGAAGGATGGCTAATACAGCGATCATTTCAATTACATTAAAAGCTGCGTGTCAGACAAATAACCTTGGGCAGCTGCTTTTGCAGCTTGTACAGATTTGAATAAATTCAGACTGTACTCCAATTTCAATCTAGGATTAGTCCTTAATTCTCTATCTCTTTATCATTTCATGTCATTTGGGCCCAGACAATCTCCTCCACAAGAGTTGACACAGTGCAGCATGGATGTCACTATGCCATTCACCTAGTTTGTGCCCTCCCCCAAAACTGAGGATGCATAGCTTCTATTTATCTATCTATTTGTTTGTTTGTTTATTTTATTGGCAGGCTGAAAAATGCAAGTTTTAGGGGATAGTTTTAGGGGTAGACTAGTTTTAGGGGTAGACTGACAACAGTCTACAATGAGTTTTTGCTTGCTGTAACTGCTTACACTGATTTGTCACGGCTTACACACTCAAGGCTGTCTTTCCAAGGACATGGACAAGAAACACCTCCTTTGTCCCTGTTGCTCTATTTGTCTGCTTTGTTTGCTTTTAAGATGGCTTTCTTTCGTATTTCCTGGTTCCCAGAGCTGGTGAGAAGCTACGAAGAGTGCTGAACAGAAGAAGCAAACACCTGGAGGGAATGTAAGGACTTATTCGATTGCTGATGATGGGACTGTATGGAAAGCTGAGACCAAGAGGTTTTTCATTGCTGCAGCTTTGTTGATATACTTGTGGATGTCCTCAGAGTTAGTCAGATCAGGATGGCAGTATATACTTTCTCCTCTCATTATTTGATTTTCACTTAGAAATGCAGAGTGTCTTAGGTGTTAAGAAGCTTTTCATCTAACATTTGAATAATTATTTGGCTAATAACTTAGCCTAAATGAAGCTAAGAAGAAATCCACTCCAAAGTGCTAGGTCATGTGTCTTCTTAGGAGATCATTCAGAAATTTCCAGACTGGCTATGACTGTGCTCAACACAAGAGACATTAACTATCAGCATATTGTACTCCCTGACCCATCTGTTATCAGCCATATTACCTGGTTTAAAAGAAAACAGGGAACAGTCACGTGGCATCTTAGTATCACTTCTTCACTGTGGGATTACATGAAAGCACTAGTTCCTTGGAGCATTACAATGCATGAAGCAAATGCTAGGCAACTGAGTGATTTCCACAGCTTGCTTAGGTATAGAGATTACTCTTGTTCCCTACAGCTGCAAGAAAAGAGAGCCTTGTTCATTTGTGAACAGAACAACAGAATGGGGGGAAAAGGCAAATGTCACTGAAGGACGACTCAAAGAAAAAGATTTATCTTATTGTTAAGCAAGATAAGATAGAGTTAAATAGAATCACAGTTATAGCATAAACCACCCCATACAAGCGGCATGGCTGCAATCTGTCACCTTGGCAGTGGTTGAGCTGTGGTCGTTTCTCTGCTCCCCACAGACTGTGACCTCTCCTCTAAGCTCTCCTCTGGCATCCTTCTTCAGAGGAGGGTGCACTGCTGTTTTCCAGAGTTAATAACTCTGGTCTTGAAGCTTTTATTCTGCCTCTACAGTCAGACTCTTTTCCTGTTCTATTGCCATGACTACTTTCAAATACTTATCAGACTTTATTTCCTAATTGGAGGAGTGTAGGCAGCACAACATGCATATTGCCAATAATGTGGTATTATCAATGGCTTATGGATGTTTATTTAGTATCTGCCAAAACTGTGACTTTTTTCCTGCATGGCATAATGTTTTGGCAGTCTTCTGATATAAAAAAAGAGAGAAAGCTAAGCCTTATCTATGCCTCAATGAAATTCAAAGGATAACATTCCTTTTAAACTTGGAAGGCCGTTACCACTCAGTGCTGCAGAGAAATATAGTATGAAGGACAGGGCAAATCAAAGATTAGGTTAGATTTGAAATTTCTGTTTTAAGACCCTGAAATCTCACTTCATCAATGCATGTGAATGTGATGGAAAAGTTTTAGCAACAACATGTTTTACTAAGTTAAGAATAGCAAGTTAAGGCAGAAGAAAAGTGTTTCCATTCCATTAATATCTAAACAGTGAGTATTCAGGCCTTGCAACAACAACATACAAATGGCTTTCATGTTCTGAAACTTCACAATGCTCTTAAACTTTACACTGCTTGCATTTAAGGATATTTTAAAAACTAAAATGAAACTGCAAAAACTGAAAAACTGGCTTCTGCTTTTTAATACACCTAAAAATACATCAGCATTCTGTCTTGAAGATCCCATAACAGTCTAAATTTGCTAACAAACATTACTGTCAATTTAACTAGTATAACTAACTGGATATCCTAATGTTCTTGAAGTTAACTTTCAATTTTTATTTTTTCTCGTATCCAGCAATACTGTTTGAAACAGAAGTCTCAAGTAAATTCCTAACATGAGCGTTGAAAAGAGAAATAAAAGAAGGAATGGAGAAATTAGTCATATTTTCTTTTCAGACTGAAATATATAAACAAAAGACATCTCAAAATCTCCTGTTTCACGTGTTGCAATACCTTTTTCAAAATCATCTGCATCTTTCAAAGCTGAGTGGGGATGAAGATCATAGAAATAATCTATACTGAAAATTAACCGAAGTCTTCTGGACTTGCCCCTAATATGAGGACTTAGCTCTCATATTGTATGTATGAAGGATTATCTGTGAACTTCAAAACACATTCATGGCAGATCTTATCCATAAAAATAAATACATGACATGAAAAATTCTATCAATGCTTCTGACAAAAATCTGTTCATTCAAGGCAAGGTATCAGAATAATGGAGATTCAGCCCAATCATCTTCTTATTAAGTGCCTAAACCTGCAGCAGCATTGAAGTAGGTGGAAACCTTAGGACATTTATCTCCCACCTACAGACCTATACCATTTGTAGGCTGGCGTGTGGAAAAGGAGAGGGACTGTGGATTCTAAAAGCAGACTCCCCTTGTACACACATGTAAGCGCAATTCTAGCTAAAAACCTCCCTGGGAAACTCCAAGCTATCTTCTGGAAGACATTTGGTATGTGATGGCTGTGTTTTAATTAATAAGACTTTCAAGACTTTCAAGACTCCAGCAGTCTGAGAAGTTTAATATTCTGCTTGGATGAGTCACGCATCCAGCTCGCACAGCAGATACCCCTAACCTGACTTGCAGTGACACCATCATATTTCACTGATGCCAAGCACAACATGCAGAAACAGGCACAACTGCTATTCAAGTGGCTTGAGGACAAGACAGGTTGTCAGAGGCGCAGATCATCAGAATGTGATCAAGCAAATTCTTGAGCAAATTGCACTAGTTTTGAGGCAGCACTACTTTCATGAAGGGGCTGAACAAAAGGACCAGCAGAATCCCTTCTGCCCCCAGACACCACACACATGGTGCAGTGGCCATGCGTTGCCCCACAGCATCATGCTTAGTGCAGCTGGCGTATCATGCAATATGCAGGACAAATCTAAGAACTGTGCAGCTCTGCTCAATGGACAGTGCAAAAAATTGTGCTAATGCTCAGGCAAAAGCCTTGCAACCATAATATTATCTTGCTATTTCATGTTAAGTTTTCACATGATGGTTTTCATTTTATTCATACTTAAAGATTATGACTTTCAGATCAATGAAGCATTCCCTTTTGTTGTCTTAAAAAGAACAATTTGTATCGAAAATGTAATCTTCCCTCTTAACTGAAATCTAAATCCCAGACTGATTTTTTTGCTTTTTTCTTCTATTTCTGCCATTGTTCAAAAGCAGATAGTAGGGGTAAAATCTTGTCCATTTTGCACTTAGTGGGATTTTAAAAACTGATTTTGATTAAATAATATGTTTTAGAATATCTCTGCCATACTGCCTGCAAGATCAATAGTTGTATCTGGGATTATTTTTTCTTGTATGTTGAAGTTAGCACTTTCTGTGAAATTAATCTCAGTTTATTATTGCAAAACTAACATTGCAAATAATTGTTCCTTTTTCTCTGTATAAATCTGATTTCTCAATGCAATTCACAGGTCTCTTCCTCTGTGTCTCACAAATCCCAAGATGTTCTGAACCTCTGCCATGTTAATTAAGTAAGACTGGACTTCATCCTATTCGGACCCTACATCTAGTCACAGCTATGTGATGTACTGCATAGCTGTTTGAAACTCATGTCATTTGCTGGCAACACTTCTATATGTATAATCCTTGTCCACTATTCATCATTCTTTCTACTAGAGAAAATGCCAATATAGAAAATGTGCTAAAATACATCCTGACAGTATGTGAGTTCCCTAATGGCAAAGAGGCGGCCACTAGGCCAGTCTGACTTCCTTGGTGATCTGCTTTTACCACATCTGACTTTATTATATATATGCAAATTAGATTTGTAATTATGACTCCTGTTATCCAGCATTTCTAATATAGTGACAGATGTTCCCTCTAGCACTTAGTAGTTCCTAGGTAGAAGATAAGAAATGCAAGTTTAGGAAGGTAAGTTATTAACTTGGATTGTCAAAACACCATCAGCCAACAATGAGTGGAAATGCTAGATGATCAGTAGAAGTCGAAAAGGAAATCATTACACATTGAGACTCTAACTGAGACATGGGAGAACATACATGGAAAAGGAGCAGAAAATAAGCACCTATCCACCTGATGGGTGGATGTTTGTAAGGAAAAAAGTGTAAGTGGAAAAAAAAAAAAAAGAGAACATTTTTTTTTAACATCAGTGAGCTTGTTTTCTTGTTTTTTTCCCCCAGTTTTTTTCTAGACTTCTTTCAAGGTTACTTAGCGCTAATTGCTTGGGAGGTGCTGGGTTTATCTGAGATTGCTAAGAGGCTTGAGTACCCCTCACACTGGGAAATTAATTTTTGGCTTCAGTATCACAGAATCACAGAACTGTAGGGGTTGGAAGGGACCTCCAGAGATCATCGAGTCCAACCCCCCTGCCAAAGCAGGTTCCCTACAGCAGGTCACACAAGTAGGCATCCAGGCAGGCCTTGAACATCTCCAGAGAAGGAGACTCCACAACCTCTCTGGGCAGCCTGTTCCAGTATGGGCAAGTTAGGTCGATCTGTAGGGTTTATGGTTCAGTTCCTATAGAAACTGCCAGAGAAATGATCTGAAGCCACGTAAGTCTCTCAAAGATGTCAGAGATGTTCTTAATATATAATTTTTCCAAGAAAATATGAAAATGGGGATAAAATTCCAAGAAAATGGGGCTAAGCTTCCAGAGACAACAAAGAACCTAGCAGAGGAATCTGGATAATTGCTGTCACACATCTGGCCTTAGCAATCACATTGAGGCAAACCGTCATACCACAGTTTTGTATATTGATGCTGGAGTGCTGGTTCCAGTACAAGAAGAAAAAGAGTAGGGAAAAAAGTATCAACAGTATTTTCTTCTGGTAGTTAAGATTCCATAGAAACTGAAATAATTTATAAATATTCCAACAGTAAATTCTGAATAAAACAATACACAACTAAAATAAAAAACACCAGAGATAAATTAAACCTTCTGTCAACTAAGCCTCTAGGCTGAACTGCATCTTCCATGACCAGTATGGATTTCTGTTTTAAATATGCTTCTGAAGTTGGCCTAAATTTTCTGTGCCAGAGTATGTTCCTGACTAGAATGAGGAGTCTTCACAGGCTCACCAAACTACTATATAAGCCCAGCTTCCAGCTTAAACACTTTCAGAGCTGGAACAAACACTAAAGCTCTTTCACCCAGTCTTTAATGAAACATCAGTCATCAACTACCTGAAAATGTGAGGCAGAGACAAAATCTCCAAGCTAGCAGCCACTCCTTCTCCCATACCCTTTCAGACAGTGGCTGTACCTATTTATGCCCATGGCTGGCATCCCACACAGGTTTGGTAGGTTAGAACTCAGTCCTACAGACGTGTATATGTGAGTGAAATGTGTGCATGTGTGCCTATATATACATACACATATGCAGAAGGCTAATTTAAAGAAGAAGGTTCCTCCATGGGTTGCTGAGACAGAAAACTAGCCACTCATCATCAGGTGAAGCATGCTTCATCACCAAGAGAGGACAAAAAAACATCGTTGCTCTCCAAGATTGTACATACTTAATTTCCTTGCTTGCACAGGCCATTGACAGAGAGGAGTCCATGCAGACCCACTCCCCAGGAGTGCAGGACAAGACCGGTGTGCTGTTGCTTCCAGTATCCCCTCCCACATGCTCTGGAGTTGGCACCTAATGGTAATATAGGGCTGTACGCCCTGGGATGGAATGGCAATGGAAGAAAGGCAGTGTTAGAAAAGCTGCTTGCATAGTGCTTAAATCCTCCAAATTAACATCTGTTTGAACCAGTAGCATTTTCCCCAAGAAAATACAAAACCCTCAGAAATATGTTTCATCTTGTCTCTTCAGATCAAATTCTGGATCAAAACTGACAGCTCTCTGCTTGGGCAATCCAAACACATGACCTAGAAAGAAAAGGGCAATGTATTTGCTACAGGGATTTGGAAAAATTTCCCATAATTTGGAAATTATGGGAAAACAAGAGCAGTGTAATAGCATTGTAAGTTCCCTGTGGATATCCAGCCTTTCTGTGGATCCCAACATAGCCTGCCTGGTGTCCACATCCCTGGGGATCCTGGATCTCCGGGAGCCAATGTGTGACAGTCCAATGCATCTGAAGACCATCCTGGGCTGTAGGATGGCTGCTGCTTGCAGTGCTGGTGGCCATCCACTCAGTCAAGTCTTCAAGCTCATGTGCCTCCTGCACTGTATGTGCACTGCACCACATTGGCACAGAGTGCTGACATGGCAAATGGAACCTGTATGCTGTGCAAAAGCACGGGCGTGTGGGCATGTTTGCATCTGTGTGAGGCGGTACACACCTGATTTGCTGTTCGCAGTAGTGATGCTCAGGGCAACTCTGCAAGCCTGAAAGTCTGTGCCTGGCACTTGACATGTGGAAATCAAACTCTATAGCCAGATTAAGGATATGGAGCAGGTATGTTTATTTCAGCAGTGCGTATACGCTGAGTGCAAGGGGAATAGATCCACCTAACTTGCACATCATCAGGAAAAAGTGTGCTACAGATACAGGCTGAACTAATACATAATCAATAGTTTTCCAGGAATTCGGATACATATTCATTACATTCCCAAGAATTCATCAGCATCCCTTCACACATGCATAGTGGGTCATGGGATGAAGATTTGTAGTCTTCCTCGTGAAGGCTTCGTTGCCTTCCTTGCTGTAAACTTCTGACCTTTTGGGGGTCAGCCCCCCAAACCTGTTTCTTCATGCTCTGTGGTCATCTAATCACCTCCCTGCCAGCTGTTCTCGGGCTGTTCTCAAACCCTTACCCTTATGGCCTTCATTCCTCTCACTATTCTAGACCCAGTGTCTGCCATCCCTTATTTTTCTAACAGGCTCTACATTCTTGCTTCTACAGACTATCTCTAACTACCCCTATTCTCAGTCCCTGTGAAGCCCTTTTCACGCCTTTTATTTTTTTATTATGGGGCCTTTCTCACCCTTCACACTGCACTTGGATATTTTCCTAGTGATATGGGTGTCATCCAAGACGTCCATTCACTTTCACAAAGCTTCCAAATGAAGTCATGAAGCTGTAGCACTGCACTTGGAGCCTCACAGCCTCTTTAGTGAACTCTGGGACACTGTTCCATTTGCTGCAGGTTCTCAGATCTAAAAGAGAATAAAGAGAACTTATGTCTCAAGGGTACTCTTAGTTTAAGCTTGTTAATTACTGTAACGTACAGTTATTACAGTAATGGAGACCATGAGCAGATAAGAAATTCTGCTGTGCTTAAGAAAAAGAAAACAGCATTAAATAGTTATCAGTAGAAACTGTAAATATCTTCTTTTCCCCATGAAGCAAACCTCCCAGTGTATTCATTATGAGCTCACTCTATGTTACATGGAAATAATCCTTTTTGCAAGATTGTTTATACACCACAGCATGTAAAAGCACACACCTTGCCTGCTCCTTCTTCAGTCTGAAAAAGCAATAGGAATGTATGAATGCAGGTAATATAAGAGGTAAGCACCACTGGTAAAGTGCAAGTGCAATCTGGGCCTGCCTGCCATGAACTGTGGCTGTTATTCACCTGGCTCCCATATCCATAGAACGAGAGCGTTCTGCCTCTGTCCTCTCTTCCACTCCAACACAACTGCCAAGGAGAGGAAACTGGCCAGGCACTGCAGAAAAGAAGCAAGTGAGAGAGGGAAGTGTAACTCTTCTATGCTGTGATGGCTGCTTGTTAACTTCTGTTCATAGGAACAGTGCAATACTTTTTACTGAAATCAGAGGAAGTCAGCTTTAAAAGAAGAAAATAATGTCTGAGAAAGGTTGTTTGCCTTCACACCAGACTCATTTTTCACAGTCTGTTTCTATATATCTGAAGCCAGGCACTGATAATGGGAACCCTGGCATGGCCACTCTCAAATGAGTGGCACCAGCAGCTGCTGCTGCAGACACCAAAACAGCAAAGCATGCAGTCCCCCTGCAGCCATGGATCCATCGCTACAGACTGCAGGATTTCTCCTAACCTACATTTTCCTCCAGTGTTTAAAAGTTCCAAACATGCCTCAAAAGACTTTCACTTTTGAAAAGATGGTATCTAATTGACAGAAGTCTGTAACTGATAAAACATATTTCCGAATAATCAGCTGGCATTTTTTCAGGAAGAAATATGATCTGATGTAAGCGAATGCTTGACGAGATTGGGTGTTTGATGGTGGTTTCTTCTCCTCATCACCCCAACAAGACATGCTAATCTTTTTATTATCAGATACCCACAAAGCTCCTTATACGTGACTTTTCTCTTCCAAAATCTCTACTGCCAGTGCATTTTCAGAGAGGAAAAATTTCCTTACTCTTTTGAAAGAAAAAAAATAAAATTCTAGACCTCCCCTTTTCATCCATAAGATTTCTGACATAAGGACATTTTCTTGTTTAATACATTGCTAAAGTATGCTGTTGACAGATACTCTGCCAGTAGTGATTTCCCTTGGGAAAATGAAGTAGTATAGACTTCCTTCCTCATCTGAGAAAAAAAAAACACATTGAAATGTGTTTTTCCAGGCAGCTGGTCAAGGAAGCAGGTGTCAGGCTTATAAGAAAATCTGCAAGTTCTGCATCATAGATCTCTTTTTCCTCTGCTCAGCTGAGGGCAGTACCCGTCTCAGGCTGAGACCATTCCTTGTGTGAGTAAGAAAACACTTCCTTGTTATCCTAAGGCACGTTTAGACTATGCTATAGATAATTCGACAGTCATTCTCCTGCAAGTCATAAAAACAACTTCCAGTTCACATTCTCTGTATTTCCTGCCACCGCTATCTGTGATTTGTGCAAGTACTTTGGCTGTTTGTTCTGAATAGTTTTCAGACTTGGCTATATTTTCTAATTTCATAAACCTATTTCCCAGCCTTTCTGCTCTTCTTTCTCCCTTCCAGCAGCAGCCATCAAGCAGACACTGCTATCTGACAAGCCTGCTCCTCGTTTTTCCAGATGGGATCAAAGTCCCCATCCATGCACATAGGCCGCCTGTGGGCTCACTCCCTTCACACAGGGTTCCTGGCAGCATTCCTCTCCCCAGCAAAGTCCCAGGCTCTGGCTAGTACTGCAGCACCATGCCTCCATATTACATGGCCACACAAGGCCTCACAGCACTGGGCCCAGTCAGTTGCCCTGTACACCCTGTCCCTACAGCTGGCTGCTTTCTGCCCTCCACTGATCTGCAGGCAGTGAATCCAGGGTTATCACCGTGCTTTGTGGAGCTCTGTAGAAAGCAAGCTGGATTGAGTGCTTCACAGGATGAGAGGAGATCATATTGCATTTCATTGTCTCAAGAAGGGTTTGTCAGGCAGGTATGCTATCATATGCCATGGCAATAGCTGATGGAAGGGAAGATGTTATAAATACGTGTACAAGACAGAAGTCATTTGGGAAGCCAGCGAGGGTTACTTCACAATGCTATATATTATCTTCCCTTTAATAATTACTTCCTTTTATTATTTCCTTCTTTATATACTCCAGCTTTGCAAAGAGGAAATGAAAAAGGCAGCTTCTCAATTTCAGGTAAATTTTCACTGAGGTAAATTTTCACTAAAGTCATATTTGTAAGAGTGATTATTGTACGCAGGTGATTTCCTTCAGTAAAGGCTGAGAGTGCCTGTTGTTCTTTTGTGGATGAAGTGAGGTAAGTCCCTATGAATTCAACAAAAGGAAATAAAAATGAAGAGAAAAAATAAAAGCGAGTGGCATGAAGACTTAGAGAAACAGGTTATTAACCATTACAAACAAAGCAGTGAAATCCTGTTAGTCTGTTAGAGGTAACAGCAACAAAATAAGGGCTTTGTTTCTCATTTTGCTTTTTTTTATAACGTGTTTTTTATTAAGGTACACTACTTATGAAGCTACTGTCATCTATTTTTCCTGCATGTTTCTGTCTTTCTTCTCCTAAGTCTTCTGACAAAGTATCCCACCATTATACTGGTGTGCACACTCCCCAGATAAGAACACATTCAAATGATTTGTCCAAGTTGGTCCTGATTGCCAAATGCTTAAGAGTGTCTTCTTATGTTTTACCTCCAAGTTGAATCATTAATTTTGATCTCCTATCAAGTTATTTGCTTTTATAAAACCTACAAGAACTCATTTATCTTTAAATCTTCTGCTCCTCTTTTAAATACACCCTCAATCAACCAAGAGGCTTAAAACTTTCTGGAGGGGAAATGGCAGAAAAATGGACAAAACAATAGTTAGCAAGATATCCTAAGCCATATTCTGAAGGGAGGGTGTGCTGAAGTCATGGCTGCTGTACAGATGGCACTATCATTTTACATTTATTTTAAATCTCCTCACTGAACAATTCTGACACCTCAGCATGTGGGCCACAGCAGTTGTATCCTCAAGGTATAACAAGAATATGTGTGAAGAAAAGAAGGCAGATTATCTTCTGCTCATGCAATGAAGTGAGATGCTTGAAACTGGGTCTGCCTCTTCAGCTAGATATGAAAAACAACTTATGTTTTCAAAAAGATCATAGGATCATAGAATATCCTGATTTGTATGGGACCCACAAGGATCATCGAGTCCAACCCCTGACTTTGGACAGCATCATCCAAAAATTCAGTGTTGTACAAATGCTCTGTAAAGTCCAGCAGCTTGGGGCCATCAGCACTGCCCTGTGCAGCCTGTTCCATGCCCACCGCCCTCTGGTGCACACCCTGTCCCCAGCCCCCAGCTGCCCTCCCCTGGCACAGCTCCATGCCGTTCCCTCAGGCCCTGTCGCTGTCACACAGAGCAGAGCTCAGCGCTGCCCTCCGCTCATGTGAGGAGCTGAAGCCGCCATCAGGCCTCCCCTCAGCTCCTCTGCTCTGTGCTCAGCACACGCAAGGGCTTCAGTTGCTCCTCATACATCTTCCCCTCTAGAGTCTTAACCATGTTTCTCATGTTTCTAACCCTTCTTGAACACATTCTAATCTTCTGTGTAGAATAACTCTTCTCCCATACTGTTGTCCAAAGCCTATGTGGCCAGGACCCTATTCACTGACTGGAACAGGAATGGCTACACCTATACGAGGAAAATTTCCCAATTCTTGGACATCCATCAATGATCCAGTCACAGAACTTTTCTATATCGAGGCAAATCTGGTTGCCAGACAGCCTGCAGAGAAAATCAACATGTGTGCAACAAACTGATGGCACAGCACTCTTTGGCCAAGTGCCCAACACTGAGTCCTTCTGCAGGAACACAGAGTGGTGAATAAGTTGTATCCTTGGATGTGCATTTTAACCTCCCTGTTACTCATGTCACTCTTCACAAAATCTAGATGGTAATAAGATTTCTTATTCACTGTTTCTTTCTCACCTGAAAAACAGCAGAGACTGTCTCAGAGCCCGTGTTTTCTATTACAGCTAGCACTACCCTGATGCTGTTTTGCACTATTATATGCTACTTTAGTAAAAAAAAAAAAAAACAACATAATAGTAATGCACACAGGTAGTCACACAAAAATACCTGCGTATGTGACATGCAGTGATTCAAAACTGTAGTTCCAGCTTTGCAACTCATTGGTGTAGCTGTGACACTTTCCAGTCAACGGTACTGCAGAATGGTAAGAATGAAGGGACGATACTGTCAAAGTCAGATTGTGAAGAGGGATGAAGTTTACTGATATTTCTGAAAGGCCAGGCACACTTCCTGCTGATCTGTTTCAGTTAAGGTCAAGAAATTTCTGCTGAGCCAGGAAAATTGCTAGTGACAAGGTCATTTGTTCTTCCTTATGAACCAGTTCATGCATGTGACAAAGCACCAGGAAGCAGACAGAGATATTTTTCTACTGAATGGGAGTGGGTACAACATGCGTCTAGACATGCTTCACACTTGCTACTTTCTGCAGCATGGGCACATGTAGCAATCACAGATTGTGTGTGCTTGGTCTTCTTACAGGAATCTCTGGAGGGTAACAAAATTAGACATCTAGTGAACTAAAAACACCAACAACAGTCAGTAATTTGTGAGATGGTTGGCTTACTGCAGTTCACATACAAACCAATCCTGCAAGTAACCTGAATGGAAGTTTAGCACTACATATAAACAGTTTCCATTTTGTGTGCACAACTCCAGGAATAGGATTCTTGTTTACTGGGAGGGAAAGCACATGAAATGTTCCATTTCACATCAGAATTGCCTATTATGGGTGATTTTCAATGATAGTTTCAAACTCCCTGTTATGTTGATGATTACTGTATGAGTAACAAAATTGTAAAAAGACTGGAGCATTCACCTGTATCCATAGGTATATGTATGAGAGTTAATAGCCTGACAGAGAGAAAACATGTTGATCTCTTGCAGTTTCTTATGTTATTGTCCCTGTAATTACACATG
Organism: Lagopus leucura; assembly: GCF_019238085.1. Taxonomy (NCBI): domain Eukaryota; kingdom Metazoa; phylum Chordata; class Aves; order Galliformes; family Phasianidae; genus Lagopus; species Lagopus leucura. The sequence goes on along the minus strand of NW_024962268.1, from coordinate 5,522,095 downwards.
TAATAAAGAGTCACCCTAGTTAACAAACTTTAATTTCCCCTTAGCCAGAAAGAAAGTACGTTGCCATTAATTAGTTACACACATAACTGCCAGTGAAATCCTGGAAGCTGTACTGAAATCAGGAGTGACCCTATCTGGATGCAGCTGTATTTTTCTCTGCTAAAATGTAAACACATTTTTTTTTACAAATATGTTGTTGTATAAGTTTTACTGTAAGGTCTACAATAAATATTAGACTAGTAAGTATATTCATCATCTAAAATTATTTGAGGAAATGATTCATTTTCTAAGGATTTGTTTGCATTGCTCCATAACCTTCAATCAAAAAGTTAGCTTCAAATAACCTGAGCTCCCTTCAACCCCCTTCATTTTCTTCCCCCTTGTCTTCCAATGCCATGAATGACAGCAGGTGCTGTAATCCCAAACTGACTGGCCAGACAGCCACTGCCAAAAGCAATGTATAACAGCTAAACTCTGCCCACAGTTCTCTCCCTGGGGTACTCATTTAATCTACTCTCTTCCATCCAGGCACTGGTTTTCAAAAAACTTACAGGATTGCCCTTGTTAACTTCTCAGAACTCTCCTCCTGTGTGGCACTGTTCTTACTTGAAATCTGCAAAAAGTGGTTAGGAAGGAAAGGTGGAGAAAAGCTGTCAAATGTAGGTAGGCAGGCATATGGTAAATGGGACTATATACGTCATCTTCTGTTAGAAAGTTTGGTTAAAAATGAGAAAAATTTACTGATAAGCCAACACTGCAACTGCACTATCAGAGGGAAGAGAGATGTTCTCAAGCCACGGGCAGCACAAGACCCATTGCTCCTTTGTCCTTTATTTATTCCTCAGTGCTGGTCTCTTTTGTTTTCTTTTCCGTGGACTGCAGCTTGGAAAATGTGCCAGAAATCTAGGATGTTGATTATGGGTTCATTTAAGAAATTTCAATGTAGTGTAGTCTTTGAAGTTAGTCATAAAGGCAGCAAGACTATTTCTATATCTTTAACAGCTACAGTAGTCTAATAATTTGGTATTAATAATAGGCCTTAGTTTATCAGCTCAGCTACCTTAGCAGAGTATTTCTGATATGCATTTTCACTTCTTATGTGCCACTTTCAGCTGTTGCAGTCTTAAGTTAAAGATCGGTCAGAAGTATTGCGTTTCTGAGAAACAGCCCTTATGATACTTTGCAGTCAGGGTATCTGTGTTGCAAGGCATGCTCCATAGTGAAGTGATAGGCATGTAACAAGCTGGTTGTCTGGCTGCTACATACCACAGATTAGTTGTCATGCCTCGGTCAAAACAACAAAGCGTGAAATACTTTTCCCTTTACTGAGAAATACAACATGTCATAATAAAACACAGGCTCCTCTCAATCTTATGGAAGCAACTTCCATTATACAGTTTGTCTTAGGAAACTATCTGAGTAATCAGATAAAACAAAGAACATTTGCATTTTCTTGTATCCATAGTTTGTACTGAGTTACATGAATTAAGAATCTGTCATAAGATAAAAAGGACCATGGATGAAAACGAACCATTCATTTGTATGGACTTAATGTTCCAGAGAGTTTAATCAATGTGACTGCATGTGTAATTTGCATCCAGATATATCTCAACTGAAATAGGGCAAAAATCACAAGTAACTAGGCAGCTTCTCCTCATATTCTGGGGGTTTGTCCTATTCCAGTTATATATAGAAAGTATTAGGCTTGTGAATGATGCCAGTAGGAGTACGATTGTAACAGGAAGACAGCAAACACCTTTCTGGATTTCTTGAATGCGACATTTCCTAATCCACCTTCAGAAACACTTGATACTCTGCACATTTTGCCCAGATTTTTTTAAATACTAATTAAGTGGATCTGGGGGAGAAATCTCAAAGGTCACTTAAAGGACAAGCTTTGATGGGAACAAAAATGTACCGCACTAAAGAGGCTGTTTTTAAAAAAAAACTCCTAAACCTTTCCTTCATCATTCCATTCATTCATTTCCTTCATCCAAGAGAGGCATTTTGCCTCTCTTAGTACACTGTAAATGAACTATAAAAGTAGAACAAACCTCTTTCTGAGATGAAGCTGAAACAAGGAAAAAGGGAAACAAATTTGTTCACAAGTAAATGACAAAAAGATGAAGAATCCAGCTGCCAAGTTACAACAGAATGACTTCTGTATTTAATTTGCATTCTCATTTTTATACAAAGACTGGCATAAGAGGCTTAAAAATGTACTTTTGGTCATCATTGTGCCACAGTTCTTATGTGCATTCTATGGTTCATTTACTGTCTACACACACCACAATTCCTTTTCTACCATATAAGGAGTGCAGTAGGATAATGGTAGACTTGTTTTGGGCAAATTGCAGTAATTGTCACTTCTTGTCTATTCAGTCATTTTCCAGGTTATTAAAAGGTGACAGTCACTGAGGACTGCCCTGTAAAAAATGGCCTTGTAAGTCACTGGTTGAAAGCTCTTTTAAGCTCCTGTCCCAACAGTAATTGCAGTGTTACAGCACCTGTTATAGTCTGAGAACATAGCTGAACAAAAGGTCTGTGTGAAATTACAGTTTCTTTTAACAGGACATCTGGTATAGGTAGAAGAATCAGACCAATATTGCAAGGGATGTATCCGTCAGGTCAGAAACAATAGGAGCAGAATTAAAATCTAAATACATGTCAGACAAAAAGATGATACCTGTGGAGTAGCAGGGAGAAAGATTCTCACTGACTAGGCTTACCCTCCCATTTGATGGAGGTAGAAAGGAGCACCCTCAGCGCTAGGAACTTCTTCCATACTCTGGTACCTGCAAAGTCTGTTATCTTAGCAATGTCTAGCTCTTCAAACACAGCAGACATGATCCAGTCTAAAGCTACATTAGTACCTGAGTGTACCACTGGCTTTATCTCCCTATCTTCTGGTAGGATAATACCTTCTTATTAATATTAGAAGTTTTGCATATTTTTTTCTTGAGCTTTGTTGTTAACTTTCAAGGAACTTTTGGTGCATATATAGCAGTGAGCATCCACCTCAAGGGACCACTCAAATATCACGAGAAATACTTAACTGGGAAGAGTGTACTTTAAGGTTACTGAATGCACGGAGATTTGGGCAGTTAGTTTGAAAAGAGAATAGGAATAGAATTAAATGTGAAACAGCAGAATGGGTGCACAGAGTGAAGGAAGGATGTTGGTACAAATTTCACATAGATTGAACCAAAAGTAGTGCCTCCTACTTATCTTCATGGAAACTATAACAATAAAGAAAACAGCTCTACTGGATAGAGAAAATTCTCAGCTACAAAACACTCTTTTTCAGTATAGCCACCACTATTAGCTATGCATTTTTACCAGCAATGAATGAGAGCCTGCATGCTACACATAAAAATCTGCACCAGAGGAGGTGACCCACTGTCACTGCCACTGCTGAAACACAGCACGCCTCGCTGTGTTTCACATCCACTGTCTGGTCTCGCATCAACATTCAGCAAGTGTCAATGAATGTCAGTGGTGCCATTTTTTTCTACATGAAGGAATTCAGTTCCACCTCTTTGCTTCAAATGTATTTCCATGTCTGGCACAATTTTGTCAGAGTGTCCCTCTGCTGCCACCTGTCACACAGCAAAAACATGTAATGGAATTTTGGTGGGAAGGTTCAACCTCTACTGTCTTACCACCAGCATCCGCCTTTGACATCATGAGTCAACATAATAAAATAGGAGGCATTAACATAATAAAATAGGAGGCATTACTTTCAGAGCAGCCTTAAGAGACGTAATATAAGAAATTGACTTTTTTTGTAGCTACATTTCATTCCATCCCACCACGGGGTTAGCTGCTTCTTCTTTTATGGTTTTGTCAATAGTCTGTTGCTTGTTTCAATAGTCTGTTTATTCCTGCAATCTACAGGCTCATGCAATACTGAAGGCTCTTCAGACCCTCGTGAAGAACTGCAAGTTAGGGAAGCTTGGGAGTTTACCCATGTACAAGGGTGAGGGACAGCCCCAAGGGCAGAGCTGTCTCAGTTGCTCTACTTCACGGAACTGGCTTTTGCAAGAGGGATAATGAATGTGGAACTATTTTCAGAACAAAACACAAAGCCCATGTTCAGTTTGTTTGTGTTTTTCTTTTTTTTTTTTTCTTCACACACTCAGCACAATTACTCCCTTGTGCAAAGACAGACCACAAAACTCACTGCTAGAAATGTACGCATAGACCCTCTGCTATGTAATCTGTTTTTCAAAAAGTTGGGAAGGCAACAAGGACTGTTGTGTACCAGGGAAACAGGACGAGATGCACATCCTGACAGGCACATGATGAACAGAGTAGACCCAAGACAAGCTTATGCAGAAAATCCATCTGCATACTGCTTAAAGGACTACCCAAGACAAACGTCTCCATGCTTCATGGTGAAGAAATAGGGTAGTTGGCTCTTGTTCTTTTTTTCAGAAATACACAGAGTCAAAAAATGAAGCAAACCCTCAAAACTTTCTGGAGCAGTATTCAGGGACATTTTAGTCAATGATGAGAGCTGCCTTGCCCAAGAAAGGGTTTTTGCTTAAACACTCAGATACAATACCCTGAAACTACACTGAGAGTGGCCAGTGCTGGAGGATTCTTCATGAAAAATGAAATACCAGTGAAAGGTTATCTTTACCTCCACCACACATCCACTAGCTTTTTTGTTTTTGCTTCTGATGATGATGTGAAGATGAAAAGCAGGTAAAGAGCAAGAATAAATTCCTCTTCAATTTCTTAGCTTGTGATAATATATATTTCTTCTTGGCTGTAAAACTGAACTGGAATCTACTATTACATTGGTAAGAAAAAATGCTGTGAGTTCCAGATAATATGCAAAGGAGTCCATGAAACACAGAGCTGTAAAAGGAAAGCTTTCAGATTATAAGAGAGAACTATGAAAGTGCTGTTGATCATTGTTAGAAGGATGAAAAAGTTGACATTTCATAAATGATGCTTAAGATAGTCTTCAGCTCCTAATTCTGTGTGCTACAAGATCACAGTAAAAATTTTTGAACATTGGAAGCACAAGTCTCCTTGAAAAGGCAACCATACCTGTTCAGAAAGTACTTAGAATAGTTACAAACTTCTTCCATTTCATGGGATTTGAGGAATCTGCACCAGTACTCTGGGGAAAATTTCTGAAGGGCTGAGGACCAGATTTTCAGCAAGGGCAAAATGTGCAACTTTTTGCCACCACAAGAGGTACTTGCAGAGCGATAAGAAATAGGATCTACACAGTAAATGTTTTTCACTTCACTGAGAAGTACAGAGAGAAAGAAGGGGCTGCCCTGTATTAAGCAGCAATGGCTGGAAAGCGCAGCATTCTAGGAGTGTAGACAATGTGCAATTTCACAACAGGAACAGATCTAATTTAAAAGCAATCATACAGCGAAATGAAACAAAATCAATTTGGCATTTACCAGCTGCATGCTAAAATTGACTGTTACTGGGAAAGTTGACTTTAACAAAATTAGTCATTAACAGATTCCTGTATTTAAGAGAATTCATGTGCTGTTACTGATGTGTTTTTGCTGTATTTTTCCCTTGTAATTTGAAGTAACATGAGTTTTGAGTGAATGTTAACACAGAAAAAAGTGGATGTCTTCTTTTCAAGGAAACACTTTTTTATAGCTAATGTAATTTGTAATTGAATTACAGCTGTATTTCACTTATATTTCACCTATATTTAACATGTGCTCTTGTGTACACACAAGTTGCAGTAAAAACAAAGCCCAGTAATTAAGGCTCAGGTCTACTCCAGTGGTATTTATACTTACTCAATACTTTACAAGGAAGATCAAATTGCATCTTCCATGACTCAAGCCATGGTTCTGACTGTATGAAACCCATCACTCTCAATTAGCTAATTAATTAATTACTTCACCCATCAGAAGATGAAAAGAGATGCAGTGTGGACTTACCTTGTACTCATCACATTTGGTAGTTTTTCATCTCTAAAGCACTAAACTAACATGATGGTGAATGTAAGAACATGGTTTATGAATATTCCATATTCCATAACTTCTCAAATACTGCTTCTAGTATAGAGATAATAATTACCAACATGTACGAACAGTTCCCAAGCCACTATTGCCAACACATTATGAGAATGCAAAGCTGAGAGGAATATCAGTAGAGCTTGCACCAGGAAAGACTAATTTTAATTGGTTTATCAGGATTAATAAAAAATCTAATCAGATTTCAAAAGAATGGACTATCACAAATAAGCGGTTTTTGTTCCTTGCAAAGCTGAATGTGTTTTCGTAGCTATGTTCACGACAAGTAGCATTAACTTTATCCTGATAACAAATGGCCATCTCTTGGAAAAATAATAAAAAAAACATTTTGTGAGATGAATAACTCGTGTGCATATCTTATCTGTTTTGAATTGATTCAGCGTGGTTTCTTCAAAGAAGATTTAAAGTTGAGAAAATGCTAAGCTGACCTAGTTGCACAAGTCAGAAGTAATCAACTTTGATCAGCATAATCTCAGCAAAGCAAGACGTCAAATGAAATACTTTGAGCCTCTTCAACCCATTTTGAAAAAGTGAACTGAACCACTCTGACACTGACAGTGTTTTCAACAGTGTAGAAACTGAGTTAGTAGAACATCTCTGCATTACGAATGTGGGTGGAGCTATATGCAGTCTGTATCAAGCTTTAATGCATTATAACGATCTTTCATTTCCTGATTAACAAAAAGAATGTAGCTATCAATCAGAAATCCCAGCAGAAGACAGAGAAAGCTGATCAAACCCAGACTTACTTCTCTTAAACCTTAGCAAAGCACAATGGCAACTCACTCAGAATGGCTTTAAAAGGATGAAGCATACAACAAAAATCCAGATTTTGTTCCAAATAAACAATATTTCATGCCATGGGAACTCTGAATTATATTAAGCAGTGACTTAATACAAATAAAACTGATCTGTGGAGAGTTATGTAAACATCACACTACAGTTAGCCAACATCATTTTCCATTGTAAGTGTTCATAAGAATGTTCATTCTTACCACTCTGGCTAGAGGCCAAGTATTAAAAGTTACACAGATGCATTCAAGACAACGAAATCCTAAACTTGTAGTTTGTGGTTATGGCTATTCCCACCTAACTTGATGATGCTGGGACTTCAGCTCCATAGCAACAAAACTAGATATATAACGATCACTACCAACCTTCATTTTTTTTTTTTCAGAAAAGACTGCTTTTTACATTATTCCTGGAAGTAGCACAGGGTTAGTACAAAATAGCAGATGAAACTGCAAACTTTCTATACCTCAACTTTTTGTTAAAATAAGAAAAAAAAGAAAAAAGATTCAAAGGGATCTGTTATTTGCACACCTTATTTGTTTCATCAGGCAGTGGAAAGACATTTTACATCCTTGTATCCACCTTGCCTAAGTGTATGGAGACCCCTGTGCTGTAATGTCCTTAGTCCACTCCATTCCTGTATGGATGCCTAGGCTCAACCAGCTCTGCAATCTGGACCACATTTAAGATCAGGAAACAATTTTCTATGGCAATGCTGGATTTCAACCAGACTGTGTGGTCTGGTATAAGTGGCATATACTTGCCTACCAATGACAGCCTCTTCTTAGTGTTGGCAACTAATGCTGCCAATTCCTTCTCAAATTATTTGTCACTCTGCATTTCCCTTTCCTTTTCTATGTCTGCTGCCAAGATAACAGTCCTTTGTTTCCAGCAATCCCACTCCCGCTCTCCTCTCCCTCAGCATGTCCCAGTGTTGCTGCCTTTCCATTCCCACACCACTGAATACCGTATTTAATTTCTGCAGTGGTCGTCTTTGTTTAGTTTCTGTATGTTTGAAGCATCCTCTCCACCTGCAAAGTTCTCTGTCTCTTCACGTTCTATTTCCCTTCATGGTTAGTAGAATGTTTTATCTGTTACAGAGCACCACAAACACTCAAGCTGACATATAAATTACAAAACATGCCAACTAAAAGAAAAGAAAAGAAAATACTGCAGCCCAAATACTCACTGCTCAGTTGCCAGAGCTTCCCTTGTTCTTTTATAGCTGCCTCAGATGCTGGTTCTCATTTATACCCACTTGATTGACCTGCTGGCACTGCCAAAATGGTGTAGTGTTGTTCAGACATAAATCTTAGTCAGGCTGTAATTCTGCAGTGCAATACTCTCTCTGAACAGAGTCCTATTCACTTGGGGGCATTTGCAATTGGTGAAAGTATTATCCATAGAAATTGCGGTGCTGCACCAGGCCATTGGCATGGCAGCTGCGGTTGCACGGACAGGGCGGCTGTATCTAACTTAGGCCAAGAAATGTTTTGCTGCATGCAAGAGAGTTATGGGTTCTCTTCCCCTTCTTCACAACAACAAAATTGTATTTCATCCAGCATACAGCGCATATGGTAGTAACCTCCTCATAAACAAGAATGGCTTTTTCTACTGTCTTCCATCTCTGTGCAACAGATAGTCGCCTTTGTCCCTATTTCTCCATCTTAACCCTAACATTTCCTCAGACAAAAGTCATTGTGCCTTCATCTTTCCAGTGCCTGGCAGCATCACCTTCCCACATTAAAGCAATTCTTGAACAGGATAAATCACTCCAGTGAGCAGAGCTAGGAACACCCCAATCCTGACAAATGGATGCCAAGCAAACAGCACCTGGCTCTGATTATCAAAAACAGGCTTATAATTTACATTCTCTTTGAAATGTGTAAAAAAAAATCTCAAAAGGAAAGATGCTGCACAAAAATGTGTGTTTTTGCTATGCAAAAAGATACACTCTATTTTAATGCTATTGAAAACCATCCCAGTTTAACAACTCATCTCACAGGGTATTGTTAGCAAGAAGAAATCTTTGCCATGGGATTGCATGTGAAGCCAGTTTAAGCTTCGGAAAAGGATTAGGTATGTGAATGTGAAACAGGGACCTCCAAAGCTGACATGCTGAGGAATTCAAATTAATAATGCCCTCAATCCAACTGCCCCAGAGAGTCCAGGGATGGAAGATTTCTCTAAGCTTTGTGCTTCGCATGTCCCTCCTGATTTGTCATGCAGTGCCATGCCTGATCCTTTCCTAATTCAAGATCCTCTTCCAGACCTCTTCTATGAAGCCACTTATTATTTATGTGACTCAAAGACTCATTTAGTTGGTTCCATAATAAAACATAATAAAGTGTATGTTACATTTTAACATACAGGGAAAATAATCATGATTTTATCTTAATGTGCAAAATTCTTAGTTTGTAAGCACCACTTTCTCTTCCTTTATTCTTATTATTTTGTGCTCTCCAAAACTACCTTATTATTCCTTTCCATGGACAGTTCAGAGCAAGCAGATTTACAGGATACAATGCATCATGTATTTTTAATCTCAAGAGACATCTAGAAAGCTCTGATGTCCCCGTAATTACTAATAACTAAAGGTCACATAGCCCATCTTCCCGCAAATGAATCTCTTTCATACCTTCCCTTGTCTTGTCAATTTCAGAACATGGATCCTAAAGATAATATGAAGTAAGTTAGTAGAATAGAGGCTTTTATGTTATCTTTCAGGAACCGGTCTGCTAGTGTGGTGAAGTTTGCTGCAAGATTTTTACTGGAATTTACCACTGCGTTTCACTCTGTTAATTCTTATTCATTCTATTATGTTTAGATAATTAAAAAAAAAAAAAAAAAAAAAGCTAAATAGTTCCAGGAGCAATCACACAGGCATATGGTGTAGCCAAGCAGAGACATTCTTGATGAAGCTGAAATTTGCCCTCCAGAGGTTCCTTCTCCAACTTGAGGGTAAGGGCTGCTGCAATTGCAGTGCTGCCAGGACTGGCCGCATGCAGGCTATACCTTGAGCTGCTCGATATCAGTACTCAGTTGAAGCACAGGATAAGCACTCCCTTCCCTTTCCAGTCCAAAGTTGAAGAGATTAGTTATCCACAACTGGGAGGCAGTGTGAATCAACTTGGCTACCTCACACCAATAGAGATTAGGCTCACTCACAAACTCAGCTGCAGAGACTGTAGGCACTGTAAGGAGATGGTCTTCCCCCTTCTGCTCTCTGCCTCTTAGCTGTGTTAACCAGCACATCTTAGCCTGAGTCTCTCCTGCAATTTACATATACTCCATCTGCTGTCTAGACAGCACCCAGGCACTCACGCCTGCCCAGCAGGGTGGTCTCTTCTTGTGGCCCTTTGCTCCAAGAAAATTCTCAGCAATCAGAAGGGATGAGTTCAAGAAGAGCATCAAAGCCATGCATGGCTGATGAGGTAGAAATCCAGGTTGGATGCAAACTGTGATTAACTAATGAGGTAAGTAAAGTTGATAAGGGAGTATTATCACTTATGCATACTGAGCATTTTTTAATCTTTCCTTTTACAGGTTTTGCAAAACATAATTTTACCATAATACCTATCTACTTCTACTCTACTTTATCAAACAGCAAGTTAAGTCTTCCAGAGAGCTCATTACCGCTCAACAACAGTAAAGAAGGAATATACAGTAGTAGCTCAAGATTTAGCTACATGCAAATACAGCAGTGCCATGAGTGTCATGATTTTCATCTTTATTTGAGTCAAGGGGACATCAATGCCTCAACTCTTATCTACATTGCACAGTGGAAAGCAGTGCAAAAATTCTCAAACATTAAAGGGAGAGCAGCACAATCACCTTAGCATGTTAGTCCAACTAAAAAAAAAAAAAAAAAAAAAAGAAAAGGCCTGTTTCCTGTATTGCTTTCAGAAACTTAACTGTTATCTTTCTTGACACTGAACTGCCATGTCTCTATAGCAGCTCAACTGGGCTCCACGTTGCAGCTGCTTATGCAGTTTCCAGTAGATAGATATGTCTCAAACATCTGATGTATGTAGTAAGTAAGCTAGCAAAAGTGAATATTTTAGTGGAGATTAGTGTGCTGCTGCATCCAACAATACAGTACTGTAGAAGTACATCAGCAAAAAATGGCATTAAACTCTGTGAAATTCCAAAAGACTGTCGCCATGCTCTAGCAGCCACCAGTTTCACAATCCTGTTACCTGCTATGCCACTTGCCTATGTGATGCCCCCCAGTGACATAACACCTTGGCTTAGTGCTATTTCTGCTGGATGACAAAACTTGCATTCACTTCACTGGATTCAGAATTAGATTTGTGCTGAGCACTAACCCAAATTCATGAGCTCCTGATTTCCACCTGCTGCTGCTCAAATGCAGTACTCTGCTGGAGTTAGAAGTGGGATGCCTATTACACTTACCGAGGTTAGTTTACCTTGTGTTTCCAGTGGAACAGGAGAAAGGGCCAATCGCATAATTATTTAAGAGTTCTGCTATGCTACAGTGAGGTTAATTATTCAACTAACATAACAAGTTTGCTTGGGTCTTGTAAGTTGCTCACTATCCCACCAATGCCAGCATTATTAGTTTTGTCCTAATATTCTCTGTAGCAGGAATGTAGCAGGCTACGTGTTAATATGGTTAGCCATCTAGACAAGAACAATGAAGGGATTTTCATTGCAGTCACCACATCTGAACTTCCTGAGCTGACATTTCATAAAATGTGTAAAAAAAAAACCAACCCAAACCACCACCACAACAGTAACAATTAAACAAAACCACTACAAAATGGTCCGTTCCCTGTTTTCTATACAGAATTTACTTTTTATTAGAAGTTCCTGGAATTTTCTAGAGACACCCAGTGCCCAGACCTTCCAGAACAAGCCATCCAAGAAGGACAAATCCTTGAACCTGCTTCTCTGTTAGAAAAAGAGTTGCTCCGTGAGTTTATACCTGTGGGATGCTCAGCAGAAGTACAGCCTGGAATGTTCAGGTAGATAAGCCTAGCAGCATCAAGCACTCAGGAAAATATCTCTTCAAGGAAAAATCCTTGCCTGTTTCCTGGCAAGTTACCATCTGTCCTTTACCCCACCTCCACGCTTCAACTCTGTGCTGTGTCAAGTTCAGCTGGCTTTTCACAGCAAGAGCATCAACATCATGAAAAGATCTGCAGTGGTCTTTTAAACTCAATACCAGCCCAACAAACTGTATTCTCAATTAAAAATGTGCACAGACCTCACCCTATGTCAACAGGTGGAAGACTGTACTGTTTCCAGACCTTCCTCATGGTGAAGAGTAAGTACAAGGATTACACGGTGGAGATACAGCAGCACAGAGAGACAGTACATCTGTGAGTCATCTGCAGCAATAGAGTTTGCAAAGGCACAGCCTGGATAAAGGGATTAGCAAGGCAAGACAGACAGATACATGCCTTGGGAGCGCACACACCTGTGTCCTCTCATTAGGTGTCAGAATAGATAATTAAGGATTACATTGTATTAAGAAGATCAAGTAGGACTTAGGGTGCATTCACAAACCAGCTGCACTGGTGAACTGATTCCAGCATCCATGAAGCACTTTCTTCTTTCTCCCACCACTCGTTTCCTCCTCGTTGAGTTATACTGAAAAGCCTCAGTACTTAAAATAATAGCTTTAATATTTTAAATATTAATTTAATATTTAATATTAAATTAAAATATTAAATATTAATAAATAATAACATTAATCTTAATTTAATTTAATATTATAATAATTTTAATATTTTTAATAATAAAATTAAAATAAAAGAAAAGAATATATCTCACTACATTTGTAAATTTCCTCAAAGTATTCAAGAATTTTATAGTATGTCAATACAGAACGTATAAATTAGAGCAACACATTTCCTAAAATGCCAGCACAATAAACTTCTCTTCCTTCCTTTCTTCTGTCCTAGAACAGTTTCTTCTATTAATAATTCTATGCCCGCATGGGAAGAAAATCAGTGTGTCTGAGAGATCACGTGTGGCAACTGTACATGACAACTGCAGATGGAAAATGCTGAACCTAAAAAGTAAACTCTCAGAGACACAAATGTGTTTTGTTTTGTTTTTTTTGAATATATGTAACCAAATAGCAGCTATTAGAGAAAACCACTTAAAAATATTTGTTTCATTTTTGCTGCTTTGTGAAAATGGCTAGCACTGCACAGACTGTGTATTAGAATGGAGTTACAGTTCCCCTCAAGCTTTTCTTCAGTTCTTTCTTATGAAAGTCTCCTTGTTGATAAACTACATTCTTACGTCTTCTCTATTGCATTCTCCTCTTACAATTAGGAGCATAATGGTAAAAAATAGGCTGTCTCTGTCTCTGTAAGGATATTAATATTATACAATTAAAAAAACTTCTGTATTCTCATCAAACTGAATATTTGTAAGTGGTTTGTATCTTCCTAATCTGAATTTCCTTGCTTGTTTTCTGACTGCGTTCACCTGTAGCTCAGTAGTAGTTTGATACAAGCAGAAACAGTTGTAGTCTGTGCCTATATGGAGAAAAACAGGGAATTTGAATAAAATTAATTGAGATTAGCATCTAATAAAACTCTGAACTAAATCCGGGAGCATGATTCATTGTGCTTCCTCATACTGGTTTTAAAACTGCAAGACACTGATATTTGGTAAATATCCAGTATATATTGGTGTGTTCTCAACAAAACACCCATAAAGCTTTCACGTCACCTTACCATGCATTTCTTACGTGCTCCGTTTTTGACCAAGAAGCTCATAGAGCCTTTACCAATTGGGAGTGTATGGCTGCTAGTGCCTCCAGCACAAAGCAATCTCATTAACTTTTCATGCTCATTAAGAAATACTCTACCCTTGCATATTTTCTTTAACGTGAACAAATCTAGCAGTTCTGATTCTAATCAGAAACATAACAAGAAGGGACAAGCTTTTTTCCTCCTGAAGCAGGAGCCAAGCAGATGTGGCCTCTTAAGAGTTTGGGGGATACACAAAGAGGTGGCTACTCCTCACGCCTGGCATTGTGTAATCCATGGAGCTGAAGCCGTAGTCTAATTTGGTATGGGCACTGTCTTTCACTTACTCTGGTAAATACTGGGAATTACTCCCCTGAAGAAACGTTTGCTAGGAGTATGCCCTTGCCTTCATGCTGATCCCTGTCCCTAGTGGGAAAAGCTGCCAAGGGATTTCATTCCAAACTTTTTATCAATCCTTCAGATTTACAATCGTTCAGATTGTTGCTTCCCATCATACCACTGAATGAAATGGCAGAGGTGGTTAGCTGAAAGCCTCCACACAGTTAGCGTGAGACCGTATCACAGAAGCACAGAATGGCCTGGGTTGAAAATGACCTCAGAGATCATCCAGTTTCAACCCCCTGCTATGTGCAGGGTCACCAACCACCATACCAGGCTGCCCAGAGCCACATCCAGCCTGGCCCTGAATGCCTCCAGGGATGGGGCATCCACAATCTCCTTGGGCAACCTGCTCCAGGGTGTCACCACTCTCTGAGTGAAAAAGCTGCCACTTCTGTCTGCATAGGAAGAGGAACAATGCTTGCTGCCCCTTGCCTGTGGGCACCACTGCATGCAACTCTGACCTGCCACTGCCCAGGCCTCCTGCCTGCCTGTGGCGAGCAATAGGGGAGGCATCCACTACACACCCCACCATGCTGTGGCTGAAGGTGGTGTGGTGATGAGGAGGGCAGGTCAAGTCTTGGAACACCGCCTGTTTAAAATGCCACAGAGTAGGAATCTGCTGGAACACATGAAAGTAATCCATTTCCACTCCTGCTCTAAGAGGGCAGCATATTGTTCTTCCTCTTCATCTATTTCCTCTGAAATCTTTCTGCACCCAGTTGTATTAATGAATGTTGAACTGATGATGACACATATCATATCAATGTGGATGTATGCAGAATTAGGTCATCCCAATGGAAAGCTGGCCTAGCAGCTCCAAAAGCACTCTGCCAAAGAAGCAGCAAGCTGAGCTATTCCCTTGCTCTCATTTCATTTATACGATGCGCACAAGGATAAAATCTAACATGCTAGCAATGCACTTTAAGATCCCAAAATTTGCTCTGAATTTTAGTTTTAGACATGAGTTCAATACAAATTGAATACAAATACTTGATCCCTGGATGCCTCTAACATCTTGGTAGAAGCTGCTCTTTACAAGGAAGGAAGAGGGATAGTTTGAGAAGAGGAGAAAAACAGTATGTTTATACATTCTATGAGGTGAGAAACAATTCTTAAACACTGGGAGAAGGGAACGAATGAACCCAAATGGATCTATCCCCACACTGATTTACTGTTACAACCAGTGAGGTGAGTAGGAGAAATGGGAAAAAGCAAGGGAGTCCCAAACACTATCCTAGACCATCAGAAAAAATGATTCTACCTCATAGTGCCATGAAGCTGTGCACAGGTGCAACTGAAACTTAGTGCATCATGAACTCACCACTGTACACTGTCAGGGTATTTGCTTACACAGGGCAGAAAAAGAGAGTGCAGGCTGAGTGTTCCTGCATAGTTCCTCCAAAACAAGCAAGATGTTTGTTTTCTGTGAAGTTGTAAAGCTTGTTGTTTTTTGAAGTACAGAGAGTCAGCTGTTGAAGAAAGGTGTTCTGGATTGAGCCATCTTACAGCAGAACCTTTAGAAGTAAGGAGGGGTTGAAGAGCAGGCCTGAGATGCACCTCATTTATTCCTGTTGTATGTAGTACCTCCCAGAAAGCAGTCTCAGTTTTGATGTTAAATTTATGAACATTACTTCTGAGAAAGCTGGAAAAAGCGGGAAGTTCCTGGACTTCACCTCAAAGAGTTAAAATTCAGCAAGTAAATTCAGCAAGTCAAAATTCAGCAAGTAATGAGGAAATCTCATGCTAAGAGTATGATATACTTCATTAATAATAAAAGAGATATAAAATCTGCAACCGTTACCCAGCAACACCTCAAATATGTCAGACATAATGGCATGTAAAGCCATCTTCACAGTGTTCCACCTCCTCATATCTCACAGTAGCAGTACCAAGAGGTAGATAAATTGGAGCCTGATAGGCCCCACAAACTAAGGAATTGTAGGGCACAGTGTAAGTGGTGCAACTCTACTGACCCACCACCCCACTATAAACAGATTGTGAGTGCAGTTGCTGGTGTTTGGGTTCTCCACCCTGACTAGACCTTCAGTAGTGCAGACCAAATGTGAAGTCAGCATAGAATACAGTGGCTAACAGGAGTTCATCACCTAGTCAAGCCCTGAACAATGATCTTAGAAAACTAAACTGTAAACCTAACTAACTTGGTTGCTCCGTTGAAACGTTCATTACCATGGCAATATTTCATTTCCCATATGGTTTATTATTTAAACCAAACCAGACAGAGTTTTTCTGATGCTAAGAATGAGAACACAAGTTGCATACTGATATATGTGAATAGGTGCTTGTAGCAGTGGTAACGCATGCTGACTTTCAAGGCAAACAGCACAACATTCCTGCCTGTCTGGAGTGAGAAATGCTGCCACATATTATTAAGTGGTCAGTATGAGACTGAAATTTGGTTCTAAAAAAGCCTGAGCTAGGAGAGAATAAGGGGGCTGGGATTTTTCATTTAAAAATAGCTCTTTTCCACATTTGTAGGTTGGTCTCATTTTGCAGCAGCTATATTCTGCACCAACATGTGGTAGACCAAAGATTAAGTCTCAAATTCCCAGACACAGGGTTAGAAGAGGCCAAGAATGCCACAGAAGTGGCAAGCTTAGTGTCAGGAGTTGGGGATTTGGTTGCCGTACTTTTCAGCACCTCTTGTTACTTGAGCCTTCTAAGAGCCTTGACATTCGTAACAGAAGTGGCTTATTCCCACCTCTTTCTTTCTTACCAGCTCTCTTTAGGACTCAGCTAAAAAGAGCCATGCTGTGTTTTTTAAAGTGGCTGTAGCATACACTGCCCTACTGGCAATAGTAATGTTACCCTTTGCATTTTATAAAGTGGTCAGGACTTCATTAGAGTGAACAGATGTGCAAGGAGAAAAATATGAAAATGAACACTAGTGTAATCACCCAGATTTCAAATGCGTGACAGTTAGTTATTCAGCTGCTTTATGAAGTGACCATGTTTTTTTTAATCTCTGGCATCGAATGTGTCTGAACACCTTTTGACTACAGACAAAATGGTAGAATCATGGAATCTTAGAATTGGTCAGGTTGGAAAAGACCTTAAAGATCATCAAGTCCAACCACAACCTAACCATGTTACCCTGACAACCCTCCACTAAATCATGTCCCTGAGCACCACATCCAAATGGTTTTTAAACACATCCAGGGATGGTGACTCAACCAACTCCCTGGGGAGCCTATTCCATTGCTTAACAACCCTTTCTGTAAAGGAGTTTTCCCTGATATCCAACCTAAACTTACCCTGGTGTAATTTAAGGCCATTTCCCCTCGTCCTGTCACCTGTCACCAGTAAGAAGAGACCAGCCCCACTCTCACTATGGTACATGTGCTTTAAAGGCCAAAATCTTGTCTGAGGCAAATACAAATCAGGGGCATATAACTGTAAAAAAGGTCAAAGGGATACAGACGTGCATCAGTGAAGAATATTTGTAGGACATCCTGGAGCACATATGCCCTCATCACACATTTGATCAGAATTCTGAACTAGGGGCATAGGCTGCTGTCAAAAGGATGTGGCACTGCTGGAGTCTGTGCTAACCTAGTGGCTTAGTTATATTTTGCAGTGCTTATGCAAAGCTCTTACTGACTGCAAGATAAGAAATTACAAAGGATACATGTGGATATGGGAATCGTGCCGTTCTTTTGGATGTTCTGGAAGCACTCCACAATAGCAAGAAAGTCACAGTGCCTTAAGGACTGTTGTAGGCTGTTTTAAGATACCGTCAGAACATGAGTATTTTTCGTGATTTAAGTCTCTCACTCTTTAATCCTTATGCTACATCCTCAGCTCAAAAATTCTAAACTTCCAATTTTTGCCATTCATATGGAGTCAGGAAAATCCAAACTCACTCATTTTTATCTGCCACTGCCCTGGGATGGAATGTTATCTTGGTTCAGTTTGGGAGTTTCTGATTATGTGCTTCATGCTCTGAAGAGCTGAGATATGCACTGGCTAAGAGCCTACTTCAAACCACTTAGAAGAAAACTCAGTTCAGTTCTGGAAAAGGAATGTAGGATAATTTTCAAACATATTTCCAAATACATTTTTCCTGGATTGTCGTGCTCTAGAGCATCTGGAGATCCAAAAGCTAGCTTCAGATCTCATGGGAAATGGTAGAGGTATAAACCCAGAGTATTTCACCGTTTGCCAGGCTTTTGCATTCTTTCCTTTTACAACCAAAATGCAACAGCAGAAAATAATGTTTAATTCCACTCACATCTCTGAATGAATATTTGCATTTCTTTACCCTAATAAAAGATTAGCAGTGCCTTGGAATGGCAAACCTGTAGAGGTAGCAATAATGTCCATTTATAAATAGGCAAAGTACAGCAGCATCAACGTTTGTTACTGATACAAACAGCCCCTCCAACCTAAACCACTTACTCGGGGTCTCAGACATCACTTCTGTGCTTGCTAGTGCACTGTGCTGTCGGTTTCCAACAAGGCCCTGTTTACTGTAGCTATTTCAGGCTACTGTCAACATAGAACTGTGCCAGTCCATCTTACACCAGCACTGTGGATGCTCTGACTTTTGTTGAAGACTACAGAAACCAGAGGAACATGAAAGCAGCTCTCATATTTTCCTCTAACCATATCACAGTATGACAGTGCTAGATTTGAATATCCATTTCAAAGTAGGGCTGCCAGTAAAAATTACATTTCCTAGCTGCTACCCTACCTTAAGGCCTATTTTTAAGACCAGTGTAGGCAGTAGGAAACTTCTCATTGACACTGGTATTCCTTCACTTTAAGGAATTGCTTCCCATAAATACCACTTGGTCTGGCACTGTTCTTGCATTGGCTGTGCACTGATGGCTATAAGAGGGACTGCCACACTACAGCACATCTCCACTTAATATTTTGTTCCAATTGTAAACTGTCTGCGATTGAACTGAAGTTTTTCCAAATTCATTCTTTATTCAGCATTCCTCTCTGATCATTTTCACAGCCATTGTCTTAGCCTTTAGCTATTGTTTGTAGCTTTTGTCTGGTAGTTGCCATTAATATTTCAGACTGTTTTGGTTTCACGAAGTCGTGTAAGTCACGTTAATGTAGCAGTAATAGCAACAATGCACCATATTTCTGTGCCAATTATGGTTATGAATTTGAAATTTACTCCCTCTGAATGTTTTCAGTAGTCTCTTAAATTTCTACTGCTGAACTGTGCTGTTGTTATCTCTGCACAGATTTGAAAGCCAGAACATTAAGAGGAAGTAGATAGAAAAGGGATGTAAAATAAGCTGAAGCACACATTAACAGTTTGAAAGATTATTTTTGAGTATTTTTTGTTGATGTTTTATCTCCCGAAAGCCATTGATATTCAAGTATGAATTTAATGATCTAACTTATCTAACTTATTCAGTGAATGAGGTGATGCTTTACTTTTTTAACAAGTCACTAAGATAAATCATTAGTTCTACTATCAAGGAAATATAATAACGGTAATACATTTATTTTATATAATGTGTGATTTCCTGTTCTTGCAGCATTTATTCTTTCCCATTCCCAGATAAGAATTGACTTCTGATCATATGGAGAATCAGATGTGTCAGAAGTATTCCAGAGTGTACTAAAAGAAAGGGAAAAATATTATGCAGTCCTGCATGGTTTAATAAGGTTGATGTGAACATGAATATCCACTGGCTTAATAGCTTTAACTAAAAGCTGAGCATCATAGTTCCTTTTGTCTCCTGTGCTGACTTGCCCTTTTGCATAGTTTTACTGAAGTTGCATTAAGTTTTGTATGCCCATTTCCACTGCATATTAAAAATGTGAATACATGCCATATGAAGGCATCTGACAGACAGCTAGTGCTGGGCAAGATGTTTTTGGCCAAAATATTGTTACTGTGCGACAGTGATTCAATGATGTCCATTTTAGTGATTGCTTACAGGAAAAAAAAAAAAAAAAAAAAAAAAAGTCGTAAAACTGGAATGATTTAGTTTTGAGATACTTTGAATTTTAGTTTAAAGCATTTGGAAATCATTTTCAGATTTAAGAAAGAATGAGTAAACAAACAAACCCTCCTAAACCCCAAACCTTAATCTCAATTAAAAAATATTATTTTTTCCTACTTTTATATTTGACTGAGTACTTTATTTCGTCTTGATGGAAAATGAATTCTTGTAAATCTGCCAGTGAGCCCCCCAAGCTGACTAGTTGCCCAGTTCTGGATACAAAAGTCTACTTAGCAGTGTTTCTTTGGCAAAGGCAGCAGCTGTAATTTTTGTGTGAGTGTTGAACTCCTAAGTTATTTTCAGATAGATGAATGGTATGCTTTCAAGTGACTATTCTTCCAAACAATCTCTGTTTGTGCTTATTATGCATCAGTAGTTTTGCTTTCACATTGAAAATGTACAAAGATACAACTCACAGTTATTAAGTTGTGCTAGAATGATGCCTGCGTGAGTCCAGAAAGGAATTTAGAATTCAGAATCAGGCTAGTAAGAAGTCTGTGGCTGAAAGGGGATAACAGAACTTTCCACTTCTGCTTTGCTGCTTTGAATCCTGGAGGCAGTTCCTCATAACATAAGGCTGAGTGGAAGAATTTGCAAATAAAATTTGTGGAGAGTAATATTATAATATCAGTCAAAATAAAAATTGTGGACAGTTAGATGCCTGAGGCAACATATGTACTAGCATCTTAGTTGCATAAAATCCTTGTTCTCCTCTCATGCGTCAGGCAGATATGGCCCTCTAAAAGTCAGGGCCAGTCCCTCTACAATGATACCAGCATGTCGTGAGATTACATAAAAAAGGTTCTGGTTTTCCAGAGCAGTGCAGATTGTTCATGAGTAATGAAGGATGAAATGCCACCTATTTATACAGCCTCAAAGTCAGTATTTGTGAGAGGCAAGTCACTCTGTGAGAAGTGTATATGAGTACTGGCGAGGTGAGTAGGACCTGGACATTTCCAAAGATGATTTTTCATCAGAGCGTTGCCAAGAATGCTTTGAATGTTACTCGTTTTATGGATGTACAGTCCTGAATCTACTCCTCTTTGTCCTGCTGGAGAGCATGGCATAGCCTGGTGAGGTTCTGGGGCTGAAAGAAAAAAGAAAAATTCAGATGGAGTGTGCGCTATTCAGTGCAAATGGCAGCAAAAATCCAGTTCTGCCAAATTCGAAACCGAATGATTTTCCCATTGCGATAGAAAGTAAAGCACAGCACATAGCTATGGACTGTAATACAGAACTCTGGACAAAACTGCTGTCATGTTCCCAAAATACGCTACTATTTGCCAAGGACAGGACAATCTCCTAATCATTTGTAATAAATGCTGTAGAAAATCCTTCTTGCTGCATTGTGTGTGCTTTTCCCTATACTGAGTATGTAAACTGCAGCCAAATAGAATTTACCAATACCACCAAGTGTCATGTAAGTCTCTTTGGGACCTCTCTTATTACTCTTTCAAGGAGGGCAGTGAAGTTATTTGGAAAGTAATTCTTTCTTATATCGTTATTGGGGGGTGAAAGATTAAATTTATTGTTTCTTGTAATGCTTGTCAAAAATATAAAGATGCCAAGTTTACCCACTAATTGTCTTTGACCCGTTGTTTGAAGCTGCTGGTACAAAATGTTTTTTTTTATATTCTCGTAAGTCCAGGCAACATCTGCCAGGCATTGCTAGTAACCAGCTGCCCATTTTCTTCTCTTTTTCAGAGGTAGCTGAATTCTCGCCAATTCTTTCAATCAAAAAAAGAAAGAAAAAGAAAAAAAGGAAAAAAAAAGTGAGAATAAATGAAACAAGATGTTCAAATAAAATGAATCCCACTTTGTACAAAGTTCAGAACCTTAGAAAGGTAGTTCCCCATGAGATATAATACAGTAGTAATCTACTGCAAGGCCTGAGCTCTGATGTTATCCATCTAACAAGAAGTGCAGTTTTGCCACCAGGATATTTTCCCTGAAGGGCACCTGCCTTTTTTTGTGGGAAGACATGCAATTTTCATGGAGACTCCTATAGTTCTCTACGCTCCTTTCTTCAGCAGGAGAAAAAAAAAGAAGAAGAAAAAGAAGCATCAGCTTTATACTTTTGGTTTCACAATTCCCTATTTTTTGGTGTATATCAAATAAAATGAGGAGAATACTAACTCATGCATAAAAAGGAAATAAAATGAAAATGAAGGGTCAGGTGCTATTTAAATGTTGTGCATATTTGATGTGTGCTCCCTATTTTGGGCAAAGTTCAATGGTACACAATTTATCTCTGTGCCAGAAAATCACTGGAATGGTGAAATTATTTCAAATAGAAGCACTCATAATTGTTAGAGGGCTAGAATGGATAATGTGCAAGGTGAGTCGGGAAAAACTGGACCTGGATATGTCAAACAAATGATAGTTTAGTGCCTTAGGAGACTGCAGGCCATAGGAGTCCATGCTTCATGGTGGGAAAAGGTGAAATGTGCTCAGCCCTGCTGCCCAGGGCACTGGGTCCAGGAGCCTAACTTTCCCCATGCCCAGAAGGAACAGGGAGACCAAGCTTGGAGCTTGCCTCACTCTTGTACCACATAAGCTGCATGATTACCAACCTTTTCTGCAAATAGTGACCACTGAAAGGATCCTCGTTCTTTTGGTCTCCAGGCACAGGGTTGAAGAGAGGAACAGCGCACAGTGCTAACTCTCGTGGACCAGTCTCAGAGACCCTACATTCTGGTGTATAATTATTGTCCCTTTTCTGATAAAGAACTTGAAAAAGCTGCGTGATTAATCTTATTTTCTTTCTCTTCCCACCTTTCTTGTTTGCTTCTCTTTTTGTGAATTCATGGTAGATTTATTGCCTTGGGTGAGATTTTCAAAGCATTTACAGGTGACCTAATCTTGTTGCTGTAGAAGCCAACTGGGAGTTTTGCCAGTGTGTTTAATGAGAACAGTTAGACCAGTGCTGGGAGCTTTGAAGCCCCCGCTTCGTGTGTACGCGTATGAAGGTGGGGAACAAGGTGCAGATAAAATAAGAACCAGTCTAAACTTGGATCCAGCAAGGGAAAATAATGCAAACAAAATCTTTCTTGTGGTTCAAAGGAATCTCTTCTGCCATTTCTTGCTACACTCCCAAAAAGCCTTGACCTGTTGTAATCAGCACAAGGACGCTGCCTCTGTGCGGCCATAGCTTGGTTTACTATTGATTTCATTTACATTTTGAGGCCAGCAGTTTTTCACTGGGTTCAGAGCCCACCTTTTTTCTTCAAGTGCACCAGTGAACTTTTTGCTAGTAATTAGTCAGTAATTTTAAAACCAGAAAGAACCATCATAATAATGCAGTTAGACCTCCAGCATAATATAGTTTGTAGAGTTAGTCACTATTTACCCACAACTTCTGTTTGAATTACAATACCATATATAATATTTTGCTGTGTGTATGTGTCTTCAGTGCCATAAATAGGCAAATATACATGTAATCTACCTGGGTAGGGTCTGCCACAGAGAGCGAACAAATTATGTGGACTGACACAGACAAGTCATACTGAAAGACAAACTAAAAAAAAGGTTGTCATTTATGAATTGCAGCAGTATTTTCTTGTTGCCCTTGAATACACAAAATTTATTGATTTTGATTGGCATTGCCTTCTAACATTGCTAGATTTGGGCAAAGATTAACACAAAGTGCTTTCATAAGTTCAATTTCTTCATCAGTATCCAAGGGTAATACTAAGAACAGTATTTCTCCAGAATAGATTACTACACTTGCCTGACTTAGGCATTGCCAAGAGGGATGATAAACGCGCTTGAACTTGCTTAAAACGCTCTTGCTAGTGTTAGCATTTCATGCAATAAAGCAATGACAGATTTTATAGATTTTAGTATTTTTCATAACCTTTCAAAGACAGTTGGTTTTAAGGTATTATTGCTTTAAAAACCCTCAAGCCCTAGACGATCTTTGCTTAAAAAATAGCAGGAAAAATATAATGTTGGAATAAGAAACCTCCAAATTTAAGCCTTGGTCCTACAGTCAGATGCTCTGCATCCTGCTCAGTGTGTTTCATGATACCTCCGTTAACTTCCTAAAGCCTTTGTCTTAAGTGGCTGCATGAGAAGTACAGTTTTTAGGGTCAAGGAAATAAAAAAACTGTGGCCCTCATTGTGGTATCATAGGGAATACATCTATTTTTCAAATTCCATTAACGGTGTGGAGAACCATAGTTAGGCATAGTTCATGCTCAGTTTCTCATATTTATAGAAGATTATTCACATTGTAGAGACTATCAAAAAGAAGGAAACAATGTGCCTCAGAAAATCCTCAGCACAAAATGTTAGGATGTAAGAAAGAATGTATCACTCCCTGTTTGATTGGTGTGTGTATGCTTATACTCTTGCTCCAATATTCTTAGCCAGAGAAGTTGTCAGCAGTGATGCTGGTGGATACTGGGCTGTGTGGACCTTTGCCTGGCCCAAGTGATGTGTCTGTCCAAGTGAACACGAGGGGCTCAGGGAATATTGACAAGGAATTACCTTCTAGAAAGAGGGTCTGAGACTGATTGAATTTTTACAGGCTTAAATTCAGAGCAATTTCCGGATTCCTTGGGATGTATTAAGGAGGTATGAAAGGACATCAGATGATGAAAAGGATGATCGGATTACATTGGAGGACTGTGTGTTGTGGAAGGAATTAACACTGGGGAAATGCCTACCATGCCTTTTTTGGGAAACAGTCTCTGAAGGCATTTGCCTCTAGAAACAAGAGTGGCTTTTCCTTGAACAGTGCTGGTCAGATGACTCAGAAAAGTAGAGCCAATTATTAATCAGTCTGTACGAGCAAACAGGAGTCCAGCACTCTTTATTACTTCCCTGGACCCCATTTATTTAGCAGTGCAAATGTAGCCAATTCTTACAAGTCTGGGGGAGAATACTTAATTAGCAATTACAGTGCTCTTGCACTGTACAGAGTTAGTTAGCAAAATTAGAAAAAAAAAAGATTTCTAAAAATGGTTCTTAGAATTATCCTTGCAATGTTTAATAGTTTTATAATCAAGACCACTGACTTGCAGATATCTTCTGTAGCTTCATGCAAGAGCCTGGAAAGGCGTCTCTTCAGAATATGTTTTCTAGCCCGTTAAAAATCATGTTTTCATTTCTGCTTGAAATGTAACATTTGGCTGTGTTTCTTTAAAAGTTTTTTATGTACTGTTACTGTAAGTGCTTTGAATGTGCCTCTGAAAACCACTAAACAACAAAGTTGTTGTTACCATTGCTGCTTGATCTTTCTGGGAGGCCAGTCCCACACAAACCTCCTTCTCTTTCCAGAATACTGCGTATTGTAGATACAACAACAACTTTCAGTTTAGTCAGAGGAGAAAAATGCAGGAGCTTTTTCCTCCTTCAGATCGTGAATTCATTTTTTGTTTCGTGAATACCAGTTTCAATAGCTGCACAGCCATTTACGTTAACCAAAAAGATTCAGATATAACAAAAAGTGATGTGGTTGAAATGCCATCTCAAATTCACTGTTCTGGGACTGAACAGAGCATTATATTTAGAAATGCTCCCAGATTTTTATTTCTTTTCATGCTTTTAGACTCTTCACCTGCTGTAGATGTAGTGACAGGTATATAATTGAGAAATTTTTAAAAAACAGTTATTATCCTATGGCCAAAAAACTTTCGTTTTCTGTCTGTGTAAGTTGGAGAACTTTGACATTTCATACTGTGATAGCTCTAGCCATATTCATGTGACTGAACAGAAACTAAGGCAAACTGAAATAAGAGATAAACATAATATTATTCATTTTATATCTGACTTAGACAAATGTAGAAAGAAGATTACTCTCACATTCCATTCAAGTTTTTGAGATTTTTGCAGGTTTTCTCCAGTGCTGAAATGGGAGGAGGAACTGAAAAGTAATGGAATGACATCAATTAATACACTAGAGAAAAAATAGTTTGGAACAGATGAACTGTATTGTTTTGTTTAGGCATGCTTAAAGTCCTTCATCTTAACTGTGGCCTTTTTAATGTGATTCTGTATTATTATAACGGGTTACAAGTTTTTAGGGAAAATGTAAAATGAAGGGGTAAAAAGAAACTTGTGTGCATTTGAAATGTCTAAGAATTATATTAATCACTCCCAATAAATATGGAAATTCTTTGAATCGGGAAACTTGTTGGAAAAGCTCCTTTCTCCCTGGCAGCTTCATTTTGATTTCAATGACGCGAAAAATGACAGAAAGCTCTTAACTAGCTCTACTAAACATTTCCTTTATGCCATTTGCCACTTTGTCTCATTTTGTCTAAAAATAAGGTTATTCTTTTAAAAAACTGTTCTAATCCTTCCAGCCGTGTGGCCCCTTTGCGTATCACTGCCTGTAGTGCGGCTGCACAGCCATTCCTCTGTTGCAGGCGCGTGCAACGCTTCCTGACAGCCAGGGAAAGGAAACACAAGCATGCAGCTAAGATCCTGATGAACGGAAGCCTCAAACAAGGCCAGTGGCTGAACATGGAGGGATAGGGCAAGGAGGGAATTGTAGGAAACACACCTTCTGTTTCTCTGCTGGCTGTTGAGAGATTGCATCCAAGCTACAAATCGGGGAATGGAGAGTACAGAAGGAGAGTAAAGTAGAATTGGAGATGGGTGGAAGTTGTCTGGGACAGTGAATAAAAAGGCAGGGGCTTGAAACAGTTTGCAGAAGACAGCAAAGAATGAATCCAGATCTCAAAATAGAAAAGGGTAGACAATTCCACTTGCATCTCATCTCCCACATTTCTTCTCAGTAACTGTTGCTGTCTTAACAAATGTTTAAAAGCTAACAATATTTTAGGATGAAAGATGAATAACAGAACTTTTGGTGCTTTTATTTCAGTTTTTTTTTTTGTTCTAGTTCAACGAGTCCATTAAACATGTTTTCAATATGTTAAGGTTATCTGTACGAGCCAGAAGGGGTGGTTGCAAACCTCAGACCAGAACTGTCCGATGAACTTGACTGAGCAAAGCAAGGGAGTGCGACTTGCTCTGACACCAAACTGCATGGGCACTGAAGAGGGAAAATAAGGTTTGGTTTCTGTGTTTGTGGAGGCAGTGGGCACCTGTCTGTGATAGAAGGAAGAAGGAAAGCAGAAAAGCAGGAAGGAAGGAAGGAAGGAAAGCGGGAAGACAGGAATGGAAAGAAGGGAGCAGTGGAAGGAGCAGCTGGAGGGCAGGCCAACTGTGCACACATCCAGAACTTCACTAGCCTGGATTGTATCCATCCTCAACAGCCTCATTCATTGCTCTTGGAAGATTTATTTACTCTTTTGGATTCAAATGGCTTTTAAATCTAATAAGGAAAAAGACTGGGATCATCTGGTTTAAAATACGTGTATACCTTCCCAAAATGATCTTTACTAGTAACACTCAGTTTCTTTCCTGAATGAAGGACAGTTTTCCATAGTATGAAAAAATCTCTATGAGTTGGTTTTCTTCCACTCTAAAGAGAGATTTCTAAACCTGATAGGCTTGTCAGCTGCTGCACAAGTTTGTTTGTTTGTTTAGGGTTTTTTTTTCTAGTTTAGTTAAGTTTTTTAGTTATTTTCTGAAAGCTGAGTTGAAGATCCCCCCAGTATTAATCAAATCCCTGCAACAAAGATTTTTATTCCACATATTTTCCACATATGATTATTCCACATATTTTGGCTGAGAGCCAGAATAAAGTAAAAACTGTGTATTTGCTATTGCAGAAGATTAAAAAACAAACAAAAAACCCTCAATACTTTGCTTACTGGGAAGTAGATTTAACATCTTGTATAGCAAATAGAATCATGGTGTAAATAAGGTACCTCTTAGTACAGTCAGAAGATGGATAAGTATGATTACTAATGAAATTCCAAAGGAAAGAGTTTTCCTTTCTCCCAGTAAAACATTTATTCCACAATCTGAGAAAAGAAGGAAATTTTAAGAGAAAAATATGTATGTATTGAAAGTTTCAAAGTAAAAAGTACTTCCAATCCAGGCTAGAAAAATGTTATGTTAATGTTTCAACAATAAAATGTTGAAAAACTGGAATTTCCCATAATAAGCAGATTACACTGGAAAAAGAAAAAACAGGCAACAAACAAACCAATTGCCACCAAATCAGCTCTTGGCTCCTACTTTGATTTTCACAGCAAGGTATGACAGAATTGACCACGTAAAAGCTGAAATCCAGACTTCTCCTGCTGTGCGCTGTAGAGTACAGCTCTTATAGTCTGAATTACTCTTTCTCAAATATGACAAACCAAGTTTATATGTACTAGTGTAAAAGAAGTTTGATGAATGCTTGATACACAGACTTTAAAAGTTCTCCATTTCTGTTGCAAGTATCTCTCCTGGTCTAGCACTGTGTTTGCCTTTTTTCTGATTGCACTCCATTGGCAGATTATAGCTGTTCTTGAATCAACTTCATACTAAGCTCTTACTCTTTGTAAGTCATTTCCAACTGATGCTTTTGTTATGAGTCACTACAGGGTCAAGTTCTGGAATGTCTTCATAAGCCAAGTACAAGTAATTTCCATAGGGCATTTTTTTTTTCCCTACTAAAAACGTGGAGTAGTTAAATTGCTATGTCAACATGAGATGCTACGAAGTTATAGCTTGGACTGATCTGTGATGTTCTGAAAAGTGCCCTGTGGCTTTGCCATGCATAGAAACGGCCTAAAATTTGTGCCAATAAAAACTTTATTGCATATCACATCATTGGTATTATTAATTGCATATAATTTATTTGGATCTTTTCAAGTATGAGTCAGTTCTAAAAATACAAAGGATATTATGAAAAACATCCAATTTAAGCTAACCATGAATGTAAGAAATTTCATAAGACTATGTTAATGTTTGGCTCTCTAAATGTCAGAACTCTAAGAAAGTATTGAAAAATACATTCACAAAATCATTTTTTCCCCTTTTATTGGTCCCTCAATCTATCATGCTAGCAACTGCATTATGACCTCATCAATTACTTTGATTCTTAAATGTAGTGCAGAAAAGATATGGTGTATTACTTCTTCTACATCAAGGAACAATATTGTAGGAAAAAAATCTGCTATGTTTTGTTTACCATAGCATCAGGAGTCCACTCTGCCAAAGCAGAGTGACCACAGTATATGACTAGATTTCAAAATTACCTATATAAAAAATCTTATCTTAAACTAAGTCAGTGAAAATGGCACTACCTGACATTATGTCTATATGAACAGTTCAAACATAGATGTTTTTTATAAACAGAAATTGACATTTGCATACTGTAATTTTTTACATTCATCTTGGAAGTCAAAAAAATTACTTTAAATATGTTTCATATCTTCTGCTTCAGGTATATGGATCCTGAAATATCTGCTTAACAGAGAACACTTTTACTCATCAACTGCGTCTCTCCCCTAAACATATAATTTAGGTTTTTATGCAGTAAAATGCTTACAGTTCCAGATACGTGCCTATGCAAGTTACACATCTAAGTTTTACTGCTGGATGACATTTTTTCAGTGATAAATCTAGAGAGTTGGAACGTCTTTTGAATTTCTTATCATGGAACAAAGCAGTGTGTTTGCCAGGCTTGAAAAAAAAAAAAAAGAGAGAAAGAAGAAAACAAAGAAGCAGAGAAGAAAAGATGATGAAAGTGAAAAGAAAAAAAATAGGAAAAGATACATTTCATAAAAAGCTGTTGTTTAACTTCAAAATAGTTAGATATTAAATAAGAATACATGCAAAGTCCTGCACTGCAGTTTGAACCTGCAGTGTTTCTCTCTAATGCTTTAATCAAAAGGATAGTTTCATCAAATGTAATTTATATACTTAAGCATTATTTATTTTAGCAAAGCTGAGATTCTCATGTAGTTCTTAGCAGCTTGCTAAGGAGGGAGGTTTGTGTCATTTAGAGAAGATTTTAGAAAATACATTAACAACTGTCTCTGCTTCTTGTGCTAGAATTAGGACAGGTACACAAACATACTAAGTAATATACTGATGATGTTGTGGAATGCAAGGCTATTCGAGAATTATGCAGACAAGGGCTTATGTGCTGCTGGGCTTTTATTCTTGATAATACTGTGGTTATAGTGCATATTGGAGACTGGCTCAGCATTAAGATGATCTCAGCTACTGACATGGAAGAATTACTTACAGGAAGTAGAAAGCATGCCCTTTATGAATAGTCTCTGAAACAAACTGTGATAGTAGTCCAAGACAATCCAGAGCTATGAATCTTGCTGACAGAAAAGTTAATCAGCAAAACTGTTACCAGCAACAGCAAGGGAATGCAGAAGAAAAATGTTGAAGCCTGGCTGATTCCTGACAGTCAGGTAGCTGTTTATCAAGAACGCCTTGCACAGTTTGTGGTAGGCAGTGAGTCTGGCAGTATAACCCCAAGATGCTGGTCACTTCACACCTCAGTGTGCCTTTGCCACTTGCATTTGGATCCTGAATGCTGGTTAATGAAATTCCAAGAGGCTCACAAGCACCAGGACAAAGTCCTGGAAGAGTCCAGGAAATTATATGTGGTTCTGGAAGATACCAACACATACTTCTGCTACCCCTAAATATAGCTGTATGGATCTACCTTAGCCCTCTGATTTTAAGCAGTTATTTTACATAATTATTTAGTGCATTAAGCCTTATTTTTTTCTTGTTTTGTTATCTTTTCTATTCCAGAAGTTCCTCCTGGTTCTTAGCTTAGTTGAATTCATGTGAGTTTATATCTTTCTTGTCTGATAGTTTTGTTTAGTTTTGTCCTCCTTCCCTCTTTCTTTTCTTAATGCAATTTGACAACAATTTTGAAATAGAAAACAATTCCAAACTAACACCAACCACCCAAGGGTCTCTCTATGAGTATGTCAATTATACACATATGCACAAATACCTCTTAAGTGTTCAATATAGGCAATTGCACAGATAGTTATGTTAATCTCACACGCAAAATACCCAAAAATAAAAAGAAATTGACTGTTCCTCTGAGCCCTGTCATAGAAACAGAAATAGGGGCAGGCAACACACAGGCAGGCCACTTTTAGACCTCATTCCTGAGCTCACCCAGTGACACTAATTGAGAAAGGGTACCAAGGAAGTTGATGATGAAAGCTGTTCACAGGCTCTTTTTACCTGATTTATTTCAGCAACTACTTCAGAGAATGTGGCCATGGACATAGCTCCTGGTTTCACATCCAGGGAGCTGTTCCCACAAGACTCCCCTTCTGTTTTGGGCTGTCTGTGCATGCTGCCACCTTGCTGCATGGCTCTTCATAACTGAATCTGTCACAGAAATGGAGCAATTACATCATACATTTCTTCCAAGCACCATCTTAAGAATATTCTAGTCAGCACTGCATATAGCATGTAAAATACAGAGCAAGCCCATTGGAGGAAATCCCCTAAAACTTACAATACTAATGGTTGGGAACTGCATTACAGTCCTTCAGAGGCACGCTGAGCTCTGTCTGGCTTTACACGGTAAACATCAAATTGTCTTCAGACGTCTTGTTCACATCTATCTTCTGCATGTGGAATAAGAAGCCAGTTATCAATCTGAACACATTAGGCAGGCTCCAGGTCATGTGAGATGGACTAAATTTCTTACTATGGCTCTGCTCTATCCATGCTGTGTTGCACACACTTTGGATTTTCATAGTCTCTGACAGACCTAGAGGCTTCAGGGTTGCTACTATTTCCAGTTCCGCTGGAGCCTCATATAGTCATGCAACAAAATGCTGAGCATTTTTGTCAGGGAAGGGTGGGTCTGAAAATATAGACGGAGATGAGAAAGGATGAAATGTGGTTCATTTATAGACTTCTATTTAAATGAAAGGCTCTAAGGATCCCACTTTTCACTTTGTTTACGTTAGTTCCTCTCCAGGAGAAGGGAAATGAAAAATAAGGCCGCAGTGCCCAGTATCAGGCTCCGCTTTTAGCTGCTGAGAGTTTTGCCTGAGCAACAGCAGCCGGTCACAATGCATAGTCACAGCAGACTGACAGTTAGAATCGTCCATTTTACCACATGCCCAGACATTAACCAGAATTACACATGCAGAGTACTTAACTATTGCTTTTCTGCATGGTAACAGCTGATACCCCTCAGTCCTTCCCCTCTCCTTTTTGGAAATTTCCCTCGAGCGTATGGTGCCTCATGCAATGGCCAAATATGGTTTAACTGTGTCTAACTCTGGTGTTGGTTGGTGACAATAATATTCAAGATATAAATATCCTAATTCTGGCTTAACCTTGGGCCACCAGACAGAATGATAAATATGCGGGGACCAAATATGTTCTTGGAGGACTGTAACCTGTGGCTGCCACAGTATACAGGCATTCCCTTTCAAAGGGTGCATGAAGATTCCCACAAGGCTAACACACTTCCCCCCTGAAATCTTTCTGGCAAGGAGTTATTGAGGTTTAGGACTGCTGATCGTTTTAAGGCCAGTTGCATGTCTGTCTTTTTCTTCCTACCAGTAAATGCCCTTCTTATTGCATAGTACTTAGAAGTGTCAGTACAGATAACTGGTTAAAATTCACTTGTGATTTATAGCAGAACACAGGAGTTTTGCACAGCATTAATGAATTGAAAACTGTTAATCAATCTCAATAATAGTTACCTGGAAAATTACTCTGGTATCACTGATCACTTGCTGAAGGAAGTAGAAATGGTAATTTTCTTTTTAGCTGGCAAGCTAGTTAAAACTATCAGGGAAATTGCTCAACCCCTTAAATAAATACATATGATTTCATCTGCAGTGAACATTAGAAGCAACCAGGTATTCATGAGGGAGCCCAGAATGTCAGAACAGGGTTCCAGAAAATAAATCCCTTTTTTCAGATTGCCTGCAAATAGCTACTACTCTTTCTACAAAGCAAGGAGGACTAGTAACCTGTGAGAGCTGGAGAGCAGGAACTAACTACTTCAGCACTAGGGAAAAAAGCAGCTGAGGTGTGCTGCATTGTATGAATATGCCTAACATATGCAAACCAAACATTACAAATCAGACTAACAATAAATGGTGCTTAAGAAATGACACACACAGAATCAGCACAAGTACTTCCCTAATACTGGAAGCCCTTTAAGGACTTGCACAAAACATACATGCTGGATGATTGATGAGAAAAGCTCATTCGTCAATGGATTTATTTGCAAACATCACGCTTCGTTGTTTCTGTCTTACAAATCTGCACATTACCTCATCCCACTAATATAATTATAAGGCTGCATGGTATTGACCAAGGTTAAATATCAATCATTTTATTTCAATCTATAAACTGAAGCCAATCAACGTGCCTTGATACCACTACTCAAAATTCTCAATAGGATTGAATAATAGAGAAGAGGTAAATCAAAGCTAACTACTTTAGCTCCAGCCAGTCTGTCTCCACTCAAAGCATCCATTCATCTGGGAAGCACATCAAAATTTATAGCACAGACATTTACTGTGAAAAACTTTAACACTATGAGGAATCCTACACTCGTGCCTTGAAAGCCAATAATATGACACAAAGCCTATATTTGCACTGTCCTACAAGAGTGCTCAGTGGCTGACAGCAACAGCAAACAAAAGCATTTGTTAGCTTGTGAATTGTATTTCATTTGTGTACACTGACACTAGATTTGTTTTCCCTGAAGCTGAAGACAACAAAATATTAAATATTGTTAACAACTCCCAGCCTTTTCTCTCCTACTTCCAACAGAGAGTTCAGAATCACAGAAGACTGATTCCTGACCTAAATAAAGCTTGGGCAACACAGCCATGTGTTCCCAGTGTCACAAGTAAGCAGAACAGAATATTGAAATTCTTGCGTGGTGAATATGGAGTAAATCTATTTTCTTAGAGTGCAAACTGGATCTTCTTTCAAATTCACTTAAAGAACAAAGATCACAGAATGACAGGATCATGGGAACAGAATTGTTGCAAACATTTATTTTGCTAGCAACTTCATGTCTTGATGTTACTAGTGATGATATGAGAGAGGTAAACACCTAAATTACCCCTTTCCTATAAAACAACAACTATCTGGTTTGGGCAGAACTTGAATGTGTCTGAGATAGCACACATAAACTTCTGTTTTCTCTTTTGACTGAAGTTTTATTTCACTGTATATTCCACATGGCTAATGGAATGCATAAGAGCTGTGCATTCCACTGTGTTTTCCTTTTGTGTGTGGACATAAAGAAATCAGATGAATTAGTCCAACAAAATTTTTTCCAGATCAGATCCCACTTAGATGTAGTAGGTAACTGCACAGCTGTTGGAGTGCACATCCTTTGTACTGCTTACAGTCTGTTTGACAAAGCTTGGGTATTAGTAAAAGAAATTAGTCTTTGTGAACATAGCAGTTGTATCAAGCCAGAAGTCTAACCAACGAGAGGGATGCTTGATGAGTAGGGACTTTCCAAGATCTTCAGTGGACATACAAACAGGAAAATAAACTTGCATTATTTTTTCCATGCATTCATCAGCTCACATCATGTTATAATATGGATTGTATTATTTTACCACAAAGAACTACAATAGCTTTTAAAAATTTCTGCTTTCCTAGCCAAAACAGGACAGTGTAGTTGGTTTTCCAAACCATTTAGCAGAACTGCTAACTGTAGCAATGTTCACTTAACATTTTGTTTGCTTTGTCTCCTTGTTTAAAGTATTTACATCAGTGAAATTCTTCAATGTTTTCTTTTTTTGCTTGTTTGTTTAATAATACTTAACTCTCTCCTCTTCTACATTTCCCATCCATCAAAGTTCACTGGTTGAACATTGAACCCTCCTCTCCCCCCCCATCCCCCACACACATACAATGACGGATAGAAAGTTTGCTGAAGCATTACAGCATTCTTTCAAAAGCAACTTCTCTTCCTGGCCTATACTTATCCTGAATAACTACTCATCTTTTCACCATTCTTGTTTCTTTGTCTTTTCTTGTATTTGTTACTTGTTTGCCAGTTTAAAATATATATATATTGAAAAGTGGAAACAAAAAACCATACGGCAAGCTATGTGAAGCCAAGCATAGCCGGTAGCTCTAGCCTGCCAAGTTTAAGTTCTGATAAAATTCCTTTTTGTTGCTAAAGCGAGAGAGTGGAGGAGCACTGGCTGTTATAAAACCACTAGAGCTGATGAAAGAAAGAATTTCCTTTCCACTAAATATCACAAAACTGGAACAGAAAGATGTTCCACCTTGTTCCAAAATTTCTTCAGAAATTTCAGAGCTTTCTGGAAAGAGAAATTTCCCATGACATTTTGTTTTGAATTCATGACAAGTATTTCATTTCAGATATCTCTAATGAAATTTTTACCAAGCACAGAAACAGCCATAGCTTCTGTGTGGCACCTAGCAAATCTGAAACACCGTGCACTGCTATCTGAAGGGCAGCAAATAGGATAGGCACCCCCAGGGGTGACAACCTCTTAAAACTTATTTCATAGACCTAAGGCTGCATTAAAGGTGGGTGACCAAGCATACAATTGAGCCAACCGGCAGGCTTCTGAAAGAAATCAGTCTGGCAGGCACCTTTGCAGCACTCCTTGTAGGAAAATTTCCCAGCTGTTCCCAGATTACCACACCAGTACTTTCCCTTAAAGCTGTGAAGCTGTTAATATTCTCCAGGACAGATACACCTATCTCAGGGCAGTTTGCTCTATCTTAGAGCACTTTGTTTTACATACTTCTGTGCAAGGTATCTAACTGAGGAAGATGTAGCTACTAGCTGACTACTGTGCACTCTGCTATGCCATACCATGCTCTGAGCTGATGAGCACTGCTGAAAGATGTGGAGTCTTGATAAGCCATTTCCGGTTATCAACATGCCATCAATGAATGATGACAGTCTGTAATGAGTTTCTGTGTCTGTGGGTCCTCTCTGTTAGTCCTCACTTTATGTCAGCAGTCTTGCCACCTGTGATGCAAATTTTCTAGCTGTCTCACAAATGATCTCATACCACATGCATCTGAAACACCAGAAATGCATTGCTGTCAGATACAAAGCTTTTCATGTGACAAATATTTTGAGGTGAAGGTTTCACCTCACGCTTGTTGAAATCCTTCCTACTCTGAAATATATTTAAAGCCACGTGTGCACACCTACCATTTACCATGGTTGACCTCTGAAAGGCAGTAAGATTTGCTCAGATATATATCCTTCTTCAAAGGGTGCAACACTTACAGTACTTCTGCTTTCTGAAAATATTAACTGGAGTTATTTTCACCACTGCTATTCTAGAGACAGTACTTTCCCTCAAGAAATGCATTGGCCTTTACTCTCTGTGAAGGAAGCTAGCTGGCTGTATATATTCATAATGTATGTACATCATCAAACACTTAGGTCAAACACCTGCAACTCAGATATAACCCCTTAATGAATTTCATTTCATAAGGAAAATGTGAGCTTCATCTAGTCTAACTTCCACATGCTGTCTGATGGCATTACCTGAAGAGAAACTCTTCTCATGTGTCTTAGATCAACATTTGAGAACAGCTACATGGGAATCCATAAGATCAGAAGAATAATTTGATGTCATTTTGAGAGCTGTCAAGCACAAAGTACTACCAAAATAGTTACATCTCTCTTACAGCACAGTATGGTTACCATATGTGAAATAGGAAGTGTATTATATTCCAAGGTATGTCTAGTGCAGCACAAGCAACAGTAACCTTTCCCACCAATACATTATTGTAACTGATGAACTGATTTCTTAACTGCGTTTGTAACCCTTGTATGTTCTCACTCTATGAATGATCAAAATCTTGCCATACATTAATTAAAAGCGAATCTATGCCTCATTTGCTAAAAGTCTTCATTGGTGGTGGTGTTTTTAATGCTCTCATTTAATAACAAGATTTCAAATATGTTACAGGGTCGATAAGTTAAATACTTGTGGCAAGGTCTATTGCCAAGGCATGACCATGGTGAAAGATCTTAGAGCTACAGGGTGAAGAAGCAAAGGTCAATTGGAAAAGGTCACAGTCAGCTGGTGCTCATTAGACTCCTAGGAAGAAGACCGCAAGAGCAGAAAATGAGAGAAAGGGGAAAGCAGCTCCTGGTGAAATTCAAAGCCTGGGGTTTGATCTTACATTGCAATGACAGAGTTTCTATAGATCTTTGTGTTTTGTATTTTTCCTAAAGCAAAAATACCATTAAAGAGTATTCTTACCTGGCTTTCTAAGAACTCAGTGGGAAAGAATGAGGACCGCTGTTCTATTCTGCGTGGATAGAAATATATCTGGAATGTTACAGATTTTGGATTGTTATTCAGGAATATTACTACTCTTACCAAATGAGATGGAAGAAATTACAAATATATTTACATTTTTACTGAGTATATAGGGAAGGTAGCATAGAGCAATCATCTCTTCAAGGCTTTGTCATAGAGGAGAGTCTTTAACAGACTGAGAACGTCCTCTGTACCAAACTAGTTCTGAAAAAAGCAGAAAGCTTATTTCCACCAAGACAAAATCTGCTAGTGGGCTGGAGCCATTTGATTGCTGTGTAGAACAGTTTTTGGGGGTGATCTCCTTAGAGGAGAATGGAGTAACACATTTCCTAAGGACAGCAGAGGAAGCTTCCTTCTTCTTCTCATGCATTGTGCCTTAGCCAATGGTAAGAGAAATGAAGATCAGAGATCCTAATTCCCTGAAAGAATATGACTAATTAGTTGCACCTTCTCCTTAGCTAGCATATAGTACTGGCCCATAACAAGTCATGTTGTTCTACCACTGCAAGCAATAGCCTGATAAATCCTTAGGATGATGGCTCTGTTACATCCCACAGCCTGACAGTCTGCTTCAGCTGGTGTTGTACCCACCTCAAGAAGAGGCACAACATGCTTGTCTTTCAGCCACATCATGCCACAAAATAGATTACAAAGGGAGCACTAGCACTGATAACTACCACAGACTGGCATCCACCAGGAATGTAGCAAAACTCCTGCCAGAGGAATTTTGTAAGAACTGGAGTGGGGAAAGAAAGGAGTTGCGCCCACCAAAGCCCAGGCTTGGTCTTCACATGGGATTAAAAAAAGGCTGAGGGGCATGAACTGGGAATTGTTCCCAACAATGTGGGAACAGATGCATTTGAAAATCAATTAATCAATCAATCAATCTGTAAATATCCATGTAAAATTTTCATAATATTGCAGGCATTTTGATTTTACTGCAGTTCTGCCTGGAATAATTACATCAGGATTAACATGCAACCTTCCTATAAACGACAGAAAGTCTTACATATCTGGCCTATGCCTCTCCACAAATAAAGGTCCTTCTACTCACTCTCTTTGGAACCTTACCATCTTTCTGGCTTAAAATTTGCTGTGACTAAATAAACAATAAAGATTCAGTGCCTGTGTCCTCAGCAAATGCTTCTGTAGACACAGAAAACAGATCAGAGCCTACCCATGCAGCAAGATTGCGAATGTCAGTGAAAGAGAAAAAGTAAGAATCAAAATTTTATTATCTTACTGGAAGAATGGGGAAGACTATGACTTGCCTGATGCTCTGCTGCCAGCCCTCAGTGTGTTAGTGTCTATGGCACAAACAGCATAGGTTTCTGCCTGCATACAGTGCCCCTGGACACAAGGGTAGAACAGAAAGATTTGAGTGATGTATGTGCAATCTGAAATGAAAGAGCAATTACTCAGGTGAGAAATCTGATCTTGGCATCTGCCTTTAAAAACAACACGGGTTTGTTATTTGAGGACAGGATTGTCTAGAGAACTAGTTACTTGTTCTAACAGCACAGACCAAGAGAAATATATCCAATCCTGTAGAACACTTTCAAAGAACAAGGCCAGCAGTGAAAAAGGATCAAACAAGAATTCATATGGATCAAACAAGGAAAAGGATCAAATAAGAATTGGAGTTAAGTAGGAGTTATGATCCTGAGGGGAGGTTGTGGGATGCAGTGCAAATGCCCAAGGAGGGAAATGCAGCAGGAAACATGGAAAGCAGGATGGGGCTGTAGGTTTGGGTTTGCAGTATTTGCAGAAAAATTGCCTTACTCTGCACCTCAGCTATTCCGGGAATAAGAGTAGCACACATGCAGCAATCTCTCAGCCATTAACCGTCATATTCATGATTATAATACTTGATCAACACACTATTTGATTGCAGTTT
The DNA here is from genome assembly GCF_019238085.1 of Lagopus leucura. Taxonomy (NCBI): domain Eukaryota; kingdom Metazoa; phylum Chordata; class Aves; order Galliformes; family Phasianidae; genus Lagopus; species Lagopus leucura. The sequence goes on along the minus strand of NW_024962268.1, from coordinate 5,483,089 downwards.
TATTGGGAAACCCGCTGCCTTTGCAGACAGTTGAGATAAGCAGCAGCATTCACATGGAGCCATGTGGCTGACTGCTGGCAAAGTGTGCTCTGAGGCCTGTGGGCTGCTGCTGGCTTTTGATAGGAAACCCACACAGGGAGAAGTGTTACAGCTTGGATATCATCATAGCTGGCACACAAGGATTTGCCCTCCATGTTGAGCAGCAGAACAGCGCAGACCATGACCACAGCAGAATGTCCAAACATCACAGGGAGGAGGGTACTGCTTTGGTTCTATGCAGAATGTAAAACAGCAAAATGAAATTTAGAAGAAATGATTCAATCTAGAACTGTCTTCACACTGGAAGGTGTTTCCCCATTTCCAGTTGAGATTTTCATCACAGAAGTCTGAGTATCTGATGAGGGAACTTTGTGTAATTCATCGCATGAGCTGTAGAGTAGAAGATATCACACAAAATCATTAAGTGGAGACGGACTCCAAAGTTTTTAGGTCCCAGCTCAAGTTGTCTTCTAAACTATGCTGTGTGTAATAAGCATTATCAGTTCCATGGCAGTGAGGAAAATTCCAGATAAAGTAAGGCATTGAACTAAGCAAAATCATGAATCAGAACATGGAAAGCTGTTAGTGCTGGGCACAAACACTCACTGTGCAATATCAAATGGTTATGACAACCTGCTTTGGAAGTACTGCTGGGCATGATGTCAGCTTGGAAAGTTCCCCCTGCAGCAGGCTTCTGCTTAGCCACATGGACCTGTCACTTGGTAGCTGGGGTAACTGATAGCTGTACAGGGTTAGCAGTCATCCACTTACAGGATGGCATGGGGAATGCTGCACATTCTGCCAGTGTTTCTCACAAATGACTGCTGACGGGAGAAAAAGCAATATACCTTTACCCTTCAGGTTGTTCTCTCTTTATTTATTTAAAGGGTGGCCAGGAAAGAAGGAGAAGGAAAGGTTACCCTATAATTTAGCAAAGATGAGGGTGTATTTTTATTTTCTTAATTGTGTTCTGAGTTGGGTTCTGGAATGAATATTATGCAATATAGAATAGGTTGGAGAACTTGCACCATTCTACAAAGAAAGGAAATTTATTATGCTTGCAATTGAATGCCGGCACAATCCTACCCATGCGACATCTCATTCTCTTACAGTGAACTGCATAAAAGGAAAGCACAGAAAAAAATATAAATCAGTCTTCTTGCACTAACAGGAGATGACTGAGGGAGAGAGAAATTTTTAGGAATGTTAATAATTTATGAGTGACATGAAGTGAGGAAGAACACTTTGTATTCCATCCATTTCTGCCTGAACAATTCTCACGTTGTCATCCTGTTCCTGCTAAAATGAATACTAAGCATCCCTAATGGCCAATAAACCCCACTGCATTGTTCAGCACACTTCCAAAATCCATTTTTCATGTGCATCTTTTACAGAAGAAATCCCAGTGATTTTCACCAAGAGAACACCTCAAATCCTGTAAAATAAGAATATATATATATACACACATGGAATATAGAAGAATATATGTTGCTGATGAACTCTATTAATAATTCAGAAAGAAATGATAAAGCAATGACTGGCTGACATGATGTATCATCCATGCATTGCAATTCTTCAGACAAGGAATGGTGAGAACCTGACAATACTGAGTTACTATGTTTACTAACTTCTTCAACATAAACAAAAATTAGTTAAATATTTGAAAGCAAGTAGAAAGAGCTATATCAGCTTAGAAATATGAAGAGGAAATTGTATTTTCTTGTTGCTGGTCTTATTTTATAATCAAACATTAACAGTGCCATACCATGAAAAATAAAGAATGTGAAATATTCAAATATACTTTGTATTGGCCAGCTTTTGAAATTTTCTTGAAGAAAGGGTTAATTATACTTGCCAAAATATGATTGAAATGAGAGATGATGAGAAGAGCATTTGAAAGCAATGTGAGTAGGAAACTTTCAGTTAGGTCTCACCATGGTCAGCATGTTTGGACTTTGAAACTAAAGACGCTGTTCTTTTCAGGCAATAATCAACTTGTTAGCAGTAGTGGAAGATGTGAAGGAGTTGAAAGTATTGTGAAGAAGTAACATGTAAGAATTTAAAAAAATACTACATCTCAAGTGATTTACAGTCACAGCACACACATACTTAACTAAAGCAACAAAAACTGTAGAAATGCTAATGTCTGCAGTGGGATGAAGGCTGGGTTTGAAAGAAAACATTGTAAGGATCTTAGACCTAGACCTCAGAGTTATTTCAGTGCCTCACTACCATTGCCTCTGACCATGGGAGTGGAAGTTAGTGGGGATTTTCCATATATTAACAAAATAACTTATAAGTCATGCTGCTGGATGGATTTAGTTATCTCCATGCAGATTACAAAGGGTCTCTTTTGGTATTGGCTATGGTAGAGAAGATGCGCAAATGACAATATCAGCTGTGCTCAGGATGGAAACTTAAATAATCTATTGGGCATAGGCTTCGTGGCATAGTTACAGACAGATTTTGCTGCAACTTCCAGTTTAGATGATTTAGGTTAAGACACCCAGATCTATAAGTAATTTATGTGAGTTTCTGCTTCTGGTATTTCTGTCAAGATGTATATCTACACTGATCTGCTTAGCCATGTAGGTCCTGTAGACTAAGTACCCAAAGTGTCACTCAAGGAAAATGGATCTGATGTTTTTGTTCCTTAATAACATATGGACAAGTATGAGCAGCAAGCTAATTTTGGACATTACCTCAGAAGTGACTAAGTCAGGGACTCAAGCCATTCATTGTTATTCATTCAACTGGGAAAACTAATATGATACAAAGCGTACTAGATGGGGTCTATTTGTACTCTCTCCAGCAGTAGTGAGACATTTACCAATGAGTTCAGTGGGTGGAGACTGGACCTTGAACCTCCATCCTACAGCTCCAACTTCCGTGGTTGCACTTAGGTGCTCTGCCTACAAATGAACAAACCTGGCTCTCACTGGCAACTTACACTTCCTACTCATCCCTTCAATTAATTGCAAAGAGACAATCCATGTGCACACCTTGCAGACAACAGGACTTCTCTTGCCTTTTCAAACAGTTTCATACATTGGAAACATCCAAACTGCAGAGACACTTCTTTGTTGTATAACAACAACCATCTTGTAAGAAGTTACTTTTGATAGCTGGGCTACACCTACTGCAGTTGGGAAGCCCAGTGCTTTATGCTGTTGAGGGAACTTTTTTCCTTCTCTATCAGTTTGCTGTTGTGTCAGTGATACTGATAACAGCTCAGTTGCAGATGCTATTTTAAATGCCAAGGCAGATTGACTCCATAAAGATACTCCAGCTAAGGTTAAAATCAATCTATAAAATGAAGAAAATTCTGCTTTTGAAGCTTGTTTACTGAAGAAAACGCTTCCGAATACTGTTGATAGATGTGTGTGTGGGGGGGGGGGGGGGAAAGGAGACATTAAACATCAGGCCATATTCATGCCTTCTAGCTTTTAGGGTCCATAGGACAAAAATGATTACCAGTGCAGAGTCTATTACAGAAGATGAGAAAGTTCCTCATGGGTTTATTTTCTGACAAAAACACTTCATTTGGAGTTTGTTCCATTTTGAGTTCATTCCATTTCTGTAGATTTCTACTCTAACAACTGAGTTTCTTATTAACCATTCCATTTTTTATTTAGGGAAAAAAACGTAATGAAGTATTTTGATAACACTGAAACTAACTTAAATGAAAACAAAACAAAACAAAAACAACCTCTTGAAAAGTTGTGCTACTGGCCTCTGGCCATCATATTTATATTGGCAATGCTTCCAAACTCAGTTGGAGAGTCAGCACATAAAAAGCCATCTTCTACTTGACTGGTTAGTATATCTTGTCGTATGTTTCCCTAGTGGAGAGAACCCAATAAACTTACAATTGCTCAGTTGCAGAAAGGCGAGAGCATTAGACAACACTGCTTTGAAATTCTAATTCTTACTGAATTTATGGTTTATTGCCAATAAAGCAAAGACATTTTTCATGTACAACTTTAAAATACGAACAATTTTTCTAATAAGTAGCATCTAGCATCTGTGTAAACCTATAACAGACCTATTCTTCCATTGACAAGCTTGATGGATTCACACTTTCTAGGTGTCCTGAAAGCTTAACATGTTTTATGGCAGCCTTCTGCTACAAGCCGAAAATGGAAACTACTGATGATGGGATCAAAGCCAACAAAAAAATCTTAACAGAGAAATACATACTTGTGATATGGTTGAAAATCCAAGGCAGAACTACTGGCAGCAGTGGATTGAGATGTAGAATACCTGCAGTGGGATCTAATATTCAGTCTCATTTCGTTGCTGCTGAAAAGCAGTGAAGACCTGTATTCTTTGAAAGACCAATAAGGTGCTGCAAGCAGTTTTTATTAGAGAAAAATCTGCATCTAGAAAAATCCATTCTGCTGTGCACAAAGGTTTAGTGAACAAGCTTTTACCTTTTACTACAGAAACGTAGTTTACATCTACTGGACCCTGAAACCTCTCTGGCATGATAAGCTATGCAATGAGATGTGCCCAGCCCATCACCCTCCCAAACCCACTGCCTTCATCCTACCTTACCAACGCCTTGCAAGTGGATCACAAAGTCTGTACAAATTATAATCCATTACTGTGTTCATAAATGCAAAACAAATCAAGTAGATTGGTCATATATTTCTAGCTGAAAATAGTTATTTTCCTCCTTCCTTCCCTCCCTCCCCTCCCTCCTTCCCTCCCTCCCTCCCTTCCTTCCTTTCTCTCTCCATCCTTCCCTCCCTCCCTGTCTCCCTTTCTCCCTCCCTTCCTTCCTTTCTCTCTCCATCCTTCCCTCCCTTCTTCCCTTCCTCCCTCCCTCTATTCATTTTCTTATAAAGGCCTAGGTACAAACTTAGAAGAAGAGAAAAGGTAGTCCTATCAGAAAGATGTTTTCTCTTTATCCAAACTATACAGCACACTAAAAATCTGCTTAGCATTCAGTGTTTATTACATCTGCAGTTTGGCCTCTTCTTTCTATTACCAATGCCAAAAACTGGCTTAGAGTGCTGAAACAGTTGTAGAGTGGTAATCAGCAAATACGGAATAACAGACCTATTCCACTGCTGGAAAATGTGCACATTTTAGGTGATGATGCTGAATAGGAATTGCATTTATTTTCATTTACTTACACTAAAATACATTTGAAAGTGAACAAATGTAGTGAAAATAACATATAATTTATGTTGCACCAAAAAACGTACTGAATTATTTGGAAAAAAATTAAGTCTACTGTAAATCTTTTTCTCATCTGCATAGCTCCAGCCAGTATCTGCAAATGGGATAAACATTTATTAAAATGCAGAACAGAGGAAGTTTTAGCCAGTGGCTTAAGGTAGAGGGAAAAGACTGTTTAAAAAAGTCACAATGTCATAAAGAGTTGGTAAGTGATGTGTAACTGTGAATGCCTACTGTTAGTGTTGGCAAACATGAAGCCCTTCTAAGTATTTCAGATGAGAGTATTTTGATTTATTTATAAACCTCACATACTCTGGAATTTTATTAGTCTGCATTCCACTCCCAGGAACAAGTTCCTAAGAGCTCCAGAAGAACAGAAAACAAGACTGATGTTTTGGGAGTGAAAACTGTGGCTATAAAGTAATGACACTAAGTGAGGAGTGGTATCTTTTTAAAGAATAAATAGCATTAGGTAAACAGAGGGCTATTTGCCTTTTGGTTAGAGACTTAATGGAGCAAAATATATATGAAAGAAGGACAAAGGCCTATGTGGATAATAAAACTAAGGACTGACTATGAGTAATGCATGTCACAGTCATCAGGAAACGAAAATCAATGCTAAAAATTTAGGAAACTGCATTTATGGTTGCTTTTATTATACGATCATGCCGATCTCTGAAGGAGTGTAAAGGTTCTGGGTTTTTCATCTCTCACCTCTGTACTGAAATCCACCTAATACTTCAAGAAAAAATGTGATGTTTTTCGTGCACCTTCAAGTTATAGAAAAGAAATGTTATTAAAAAAACAAAACAAAACAAAACTATGTACAGTCTCTTCCCTTCCATATTTTTACCCCTGGGTTTCTCACAGGACTGACCATAAAATGTCCGTATCTGTATTTATGTCTCAGTGTACAATTCAAGGAGTAGAATGGTAGAATTCTTTACCCAAGAAGGAAAAAAAACCTGATTCTCATTTTACACAGCTCAAACTTTCAGTCTGCACCATTACTTTGTTTTTCGTAATTGCAGAGTGATGATAAGAAAGTTTTAACTGCTGTTTGAAAGAATAGTCTATAAATCCTTACCTTTCTTGAGGAATTATGTAGCATTTATCTCAGAATGTAGCACTTTCATACCTTACAATGAATGCTTCACTCTGAAGCCATCCTGAAGTCATTAATAGCCATCTGTGAGTCAAAGAACTTGAATTCGAGAAATCTGGATGGTAAATATTTATCAAGGACACCTGCCATTTCAAGAACTATCTATAGGAAACTCAACACTCAGTAGTATATGGAAGGCTATGCACACTGAAATGCAACCAAGACGTTAGTGTGCATATAGCCACCACATGGAGCAACAGCACATGAACGAAGAGGAGCTCTCTGAAAACATGCCTGTCTGCAGAATGCTGCCTGGTCTGTGTCTACTATGTGTATTTAACATGTATTTAACAGCAAATTTGGTAGGATTATGATAACTTATCTTGGGATCTATCACAGAATCATTTGTGTTTGAAAGGACATTTAAAGGTCATCTAGTTCAACTCCTCTGCACTGAACAGCAACATCCACAGCTAGATCAGAACCTGGTCCTACCTGACCTTGGATGTCTCCAGGGATGGGACTTCCACCACTTATCTGGGAAACCTCTTCCAGTGCCTCTATACCATCACATCCTCCAGATGTGCTCCAACAGGTCAATGTTTCTTCTGTGCAGAGATCACATCTGGATGCAGTACTCCAGGTGAGGCCTCACCACATAGAGCAGAACAGCAGGATCACCTCCCTCGAACTTCTGGCCATGCTTCTTTTGACGCAGCCCAGGATCTGTTTGTCTTCCTGGGCTGTAAGAGCACATTGCTGGCTCATGTCCAGCTTGCTGGCCACTGGTACCCTCAAGTCCATTTCAGCAGGGCTGTGGTCAACCCTTACAGCCCCTGCTTGTATTGGTTACCTCGACCCAGGTACAATACCTTGCACTTGGCTTTGTTAAACATCATGAGACACACCTGGCTCCACTGCTCAAGCCTATCTAGGTCCCTCAGGATGGCATCCCACCCTTCAACCGCACTCCTCAGCTTGGTGTCGTCAGCAAACTTGCTGAGGATGCACCCAACCCCGCCATCAGTGTTACTGATGAAGTTATTAAAGAGTATTGATACCAGCACTGACTTCAAGATGAATTCATGCTAGTTTGTTGCCCCTTCTGAAAAGCAGTAAGCTATTTCAGTTCTATCTTCCGTAGAGTCTTTGCAAGAAGATGCCCATATTCAATAAATGAAAAGTAGACAAAATAAACTGAAACCAGTCTCCTTCCTTGAAAATGAAATGCCCAGCACATAATTCAGGCCAGCCTCACCTTTTTAGTACAAAATGTTCTTGAATTTACTCAGTTGCTAATACAAGTCAACTAAGAATTCATCAGTCACCTGTCACTGGCATAAGAAAGAAAAAGAGACCCAACCTAGCATTTGACTGGAGAAAGAAACAGCAACATATTCATATTGAATGAATTCAGATAGAATAATTTTTTTGGCAAAGGCATGATATTGAACCAGGAAGATCATTGTCTTTCCAGCTGTGTTTTTCTTTCTGACTGTGAATTTCTTAGTGAAAAATTAAATAGAATTTTAATAATTAAATAGAATTTTAATTTTAATTTAGTATAATTTTATTTTTCCATTATTCAAAGAAAACTATAACCACCAAAATGCTGCCTGCAATAATACAGACAATGAAAATGAGAAAGGATCTCAAGAGGTTATTTAGTCCAGTACTTTGTTTTGAAGGCGAGAAAATATGACTTCACATTTCATGTCAGATGCTTGTCTTTCATGTCAGTAAAATGTACACTGGGACAAGAACTTTGGGAGAATGGCAGAAAGAAATGTTATTTTTTGATGTTGCCTAAGAGCAGGACTACACAGTAAACATCACAACTAATTCCACTTCTGGAGATGATTATAAAGTAAACATGAAATTCATACTTAATACTAAGGACGTTTCTTTGGTCCATTTCTTTCCCACTCAAAATTACTTATTACTGAATATGAGGCCCAGTTTCTTCATTTCTTCACCTTTTTCTGAGCAAGAATTACATGACATTCACTACACAGATGGAAACAAAACTGAGTAACAGGATAAACAGGTCTTGGGGATTTAAGTTTGAAGGGGAAGAAGAATGATCTTTTTTTTTCCCCTGAATCTCTTTGTGGGGAGGAGTAGGACAGGGAGGAAACGTTCATTTTGTTCATTTCATTCCTTTCATTCAGAAGACAAACAGCTGTTTCAGCTGACACTACATCCAGCCTGATAACAGTATGCTTTATAGGTTGTCCTGTTTCATCTAGGAAAACTTTGTTCACAATATACTCTTTCAGGCCTGCTGGTCTGTGACGCTGCCTGTTTGAAGTAAGTCAAACACACAGAGAAAATCAAAATATGGTAAAAGAGATTGCATTGCCTTTACGCAGAAAGCTAATACTAATTCGAGCAGTGTTCCTACAAAATTCAAGTGATAGTTGCGCGTTGTTCTTTTCCTTCATGGATTATTATGTACTTTCTTAGCAATCTATACATGTGGATCCAAAAAAACACAGTTACGGCTCACTACCCAAACTGCCATACAAGAGTCATCTCATCTCTGGATGTAAGATTTACCACTGATTGGAAAACCGAGTGTGTTATAACAAGTCCCCCAGTGTCATATAACTGGACTGGCAGAGGAGTTGCTAACCTGGTTTTGGAAATTCAATACATTCCATGAACTTTATTTCATCTTTACCAACATTATTGGTGTCAAACGACCAGCAAATGAACTCAGACTCAGTTAAAAGAGTAACTTAAAGAAAGAGCATAAATACTGAAGTAAGGCTAACCATGAAGATCCGTAAGTACAAAAAACTAAAAAGGGTATGTTCTTTGACTCCCTTTTTTCATCAGATTCAGAAAGAAGGCATGGAAAAAAGTATTGCTTAGTAGGGAAAAGGTCTGTGACATTTTCCACTGAAATGAAAAAAAAAAAATCAGGCAAAAGGGAATTTCTTATATGTTATACATTCAAAGCGATACTATTTAAGAACTGCTGTCACTCCCAACAAGTAAGAGTGAAACCTCAGTACTTCTCTTCTGCTCAGTGAAGCAGCGTCAGTGTGATCTCTGATGCATGTCCAGTTAACACATTTGTACTTGAACATCTATATATAGCAGCCTATTATCAGTTTAACACCATTTCAAATTACTATGAGACTGAATGAAGCTGTTTATTTTCAGTCTGTGACTGAATACTCTGTATAGAAGTCAATGAAACCAGTTTAGACTTGCTAAGAATTTGCCCTAAAACTTCTAAGTCTTAGCTATTCTGATAGCTATTTTCAGCAACAAGTAGGCTGAAAAACATAATAAATAACCCTTGTGTCCCACAGTAACTATGTTTAATCCAAAACACAAATAAGGTAACTTCCCAAAATTGCATAATTAATTACAGATACAAAGGCAAAGATAGGACATTTTTTTCACAAAGTAGTCCAGGCTCCTAATATGGACCCAGCATTTCCTTCCTGCCAAGCTTCTTGCAGAGGTAAGCCCATTCTAATATTAATTTCAAAACCTTCCTGGTTTCTGCAACACAAAGCCTCACCAGAGCTTACCAGATCCATGGAAAACAGGGTATTAGAGCTCGCTATAAGGAAGAAAAAGTTCCCTTCACAAAAAGGAGTAGGAGTAACTCTGTTTACCTCAGCACTGCTGTGTTGCTGGGAGTAGACAAACCCAGAGACCACCTTTTTAAAGGGATTTGTAGCTTTGAACAAATGCAATACACATTTTATCTGTCCATCTGTAGGATAATGCCCGAAGCTGATCTGCACTTGATGTGCAAATGGTAGGTCTAGCATTTGCATGCACAAGTGATATGCTGGGACCCGTTTGCACTTACATATGTAGAAGATGACATTTGAAAAACTGGCTCCTAGAATCATTCCTTCTGTGAATGTTATGCAGCCATCTGTACAAAAGTTAGCAACCAAATACTTTGCCATCAGCAGAGTGTTACCCTTTCAGATAGACTGGTTAAGAGTTGTTTTTCGTGGTTTTTTTTTTTTTTTTTTTTTTTTTTTTTTAAACTTCTTTTCAACAGAAAATAGTTTTTTCAACTAACACAATTTTCCAACATAATATAAATATGTTGTTAGTTTTTAGCTGAATCATTCCTTTTCACACCATTGCCAAATTTGATTTGATTGATCTGATAGCTGCTAAGCTTGACTGTGCCCTGGAACTTTAGCTTTCTCTGTTGTACCCTGATCAGAGATTCTCAAGTCAAATCCTAGTAGCTCAGCAACAGAAGTGTGATCTGAGGGGCTGCAGCTTGCAGAAAGAAACATTACCTCAGATAGCACCAAAGCATTTTGGCGGGTGGTGAGGATTAAGGGGTGAGGAGGCAAAAAACAACTTTTTTTTTTTTCTTACCCCACTTCCACAAGCATAAAAAAATCCAACGTGGAAAGAATTATTTCCCCAGCTTATTTTCAGTGATTCTGAAAACCCTAACTTGCCACAAAATGGTGCATTGCTCTTCCAGGAGTGAACTACTCAAGGACGAAGGTCTTTTCCAGATAAATTATTGGGACAAACTGTCAGATAGATTCCTTTACATTAAGATCAATGTAAAGGCAGCTGCTCACAGCCAGTGCTCTGTTTTCAATGAAATGTGCTGCCTCTTGATCAATGGTGTGGGTGGACAAAGCGTGTAGTGGGAGAGGCATGAAGGCCAGGGCCTTGAATGATGAGAACCACATGTGGAATCCATGGGTCATGCACTGTGCAAAATGCTCAGTATGTTAAATCTATCAGGAGACTCTGCAGCGTGCCCAGTTACAGATATTAAATACGCGTGTTGCATGTTAGCTTACATCTGACTCAAATAACCTAGACATAGGTGATAGCCAACGACAGAACCCATCATAGAGTCATGAAAACAACAGTGTGGCAGTTTTCCAAGATATGCTGAAACTGCACACATGCTAGGACAGGTGTTCTCTACTTCTACACTACGCCTGAGAAATTAATTAGGTAAGTGGAAGAGCAGCCTTTATTTGCCTTGTGTTAATCTTTGCGAATACTCACCCCGTTTTTGCCCTCCTTAGTACTTCAGTATTTTGTATGAGACTGAAGTCATGTGTGCCCACATGCACACAGGTCAGAGAGAATGACTGTATATTTTTTTCCAATTTCTCCTGGAAAAAAAAAAGGGGGGGAGGAGGGGAAGTACATAGGGGGGATGAGAAGCCTGTTTCACTGTATCTATGTATTTACAACAAATTTTGCTCACATTTACATGAGAGCAAAATTGGCATCTATTAAATCAAGCATAATTTTAATGGCAAAACTGAATAAAAAAAAAAAAAATTCCTCCCAAAAAATGCTGCTGCAAAGCAGCATCCAAGGTGCATTTGGATCTTCAACATTAATCCTCCTCTTACGAGGAGGTATTTTTAAATTGCCTTTTTTTTGTTCAAAGTCCTCTTATATACAAGAATACTCAATGTGGGAGTAAAGTTGTCTTACTTCAGTTTGGTAGTGCTTTATCTTCCCATCCTATTCTCATAGCATTTTACACTTATATAAGCTACGTACAGTGCATTATTGCACAGGACAAAAGACAATGACAAACTGTGATCTCAAAGCCAATGGATTTGGTATTTTGCTTTGGATTTGTCTGAAAAATGAATTTTGATGCCCAATACTCCACTAACAATTGAAACCAGTCCGCAGTGCTTTGTTGTTTCTACCAGAAACCTTTCTGAATCACAGAAAAAAAGACATTAGAGAGTTGACAGCTTTTATGAAATAACTTAAAATCATTTCCCTCTCTCACTACTGACGTCCATTTCCATAGAAGCAGAGGTGAAAATGGACTGTTAACATCTAGGAGTCAACTTAAGCTACGCATACTTAAGCGGTCAATTTCTACCACTGAAAAAGACGCTGAATTAGTGAAAATGGGAGTTCTAAAATGACACCTAAAACAATCTTTTCGTGTATTTTTCTGTACTAACCAGGCTCAAACTCTATGGAACAGAGCAACAAAGGCACTTGTAGCTAGCAGGGAAGCAGAGGATGAGGATGAGTATTCCACATCACATGCAACAGCCGGAAAAAAAACGCAAAACAAAACTAAAGGCAGCTGACATGTTGGGGTTCTAAAGCCCCTAAAATGAAATGAGGCTTTCAATTCATTGAAAATTGCATAGACTTGTTTTTTAAATAGTGGCTATTTCATAGTTTTGTTTATTAAAACAAATTCTTGACATCCTTTAGCAAGTGCAACTAGACTCTTCAAGAAGCCACTGTCCTTGGAAAGGTGCAATTATGGGAGAGAATCAGGTATATAGGTCATGGGGATGTCTTGTTACAATCATATATTCTCTCACACATTGTTTTTACCAGTGCAAGCTATTCCTGATTACATAAAAGAAGCAATTCCAAAGCATCTTATGGTATATACGTAATACATAATTGCAAATGCTGAGCTATAAAAATGTTAGACTTGCAGTCTGGAGATTATATAGCTTAGCAGCATGGTAGAGACAGAGAACATCACTTTTTTTTTTTTTTTTTTTGGCACAGCACCATTGCAGTTAATGACATTGCTCCTGCTTTCTAAACATGAGAAGCTTCCTTTGTGGGAAATCAAGGCAATCAAAACCAGTTTTGCAGTGGTTGCTTTCAAGGCTAAGCGTGCATGTGTTGTGCTCTATTTGCACATTACATCAATCACAACATTCAACTGCCATTTTTGCTCATGTCTCTGTATGCAGTTAACAGTTTATGTATTCTTTCTAGAGCTGAAAGGCACCTTGCAAAACTTTAAAAGCATCAACTAGAAGTCTGTGCTGTAAAACTGCATTTCTACCTGAAGACAGAGCAGTAACATGGCAGTTTGGCATGCCTGGAGCTTAGTAGCTTTGCATCTCTTTGGATGAGTTTCACCCCCCTCCCCCCCCTCGCAGATGGTTAAAGGATGAAAATTACAGGCTTAGTTTTTTTTCTTCAAGAATTCTGTCTGATTTCTACAGTGCATTGATATAAAGGTCAAATTCCACCAGTTTCTGCCAGAGAATTCTCTGAATTTTATTTTATTTTTTCCCCAAGATACATAATAAAGTAGAACACTTGCCTTAAAAATGCTTCAACTTTGGGGGGATCTGTCAATTTCTTTTCTTACAAAAGAAATTACCTCTGTATACTATTTGTTAATTTCAGTATTTAGCTCCATTATTTCAGTACTTAGTCTTCAGCATTGGGTTGAGTCCTTTTTTTCTGTCTCCATAGCTCTCAGAAGTGAGAAAGAACATCGTGTTCCTGCAGATTGCCCAGGACACATGCTTCACAGCTGTGCCAAGTTTGCAGCTGACCAATTGGCCTACGTTGCAAGAAGACTCATTTTCAAAATTTACAATCGTTTTTTTTAATGTGTGCCAGATAGGCCAATTCACTGTGAGACTTCTTTGATTTTATTGACGTTTAGAGCCTCATCCAGTTCCCAGTGAAGTCAATGGATGTCTTTCCAGTCCTTATAGAGGACTTGGATGAATCCCTAAGTGGGCAGAACCGTTTCCTGTCACCTATTTTGCCCTCTGAGACATTCAAAAGATCACTGACCACCCCATTCTGTAAGACTGGATAAAGGCATCTATCCTGAAATTTAAAGGAAATGCACGATTGTCAAAGGTAGCCACCGAATAAAAGGTTGCAAGTCACTTAAACTAGCACATTTGCCAACATTAAGGCTTTCATGGGAATGGCAATACTTACGGCATTACTTTATTTGATCTGTTACAGAAATAATATGTACCTTTTAGAGTTCCAAGCCCTGTTTGCTGGAAATGGCAGCTTGTCCAGGTGAAAGAAATGCATGAACAAGCAAACATCAAAAATTACATTACTATTTCATTAGTACAAATTTTATAACAGTGGAAGCAGGCATAATTCAACCATAAAATGTTTTGATTAGAGTTTAATGTCTGAAACTATTTCAGACTGAACATTTCAGTTTACAGAGCATACAAACAGAATTCTGAAATTCAGCATTTGCAAAGATGAAATCATAAGCTGGAAGACTCCAAACCCAGATGACAATTTGAGTCTGTAGCCAACAATAGCATCCACTCTGCAAAGTAAAACCAACAGGGGAGCAGTGATGTTAGCATATGCACCTTAAGCACAAGAAACTTATGTACTATACATGGCCTGATGCGACTTCCCTGCTAAGTGCAAGAAGAAACAGAAAAAGTACAAAAAGAGCTGGGCAGTTTAAGGCTTTACAATGCATTCACCAAAGTATTAGGAGGAAATGAAAGAAAATGAAGCTGATTAACTCTTTTCCCCATTTGCTGCAGAAATTCTTTCTAGCACCTTCAAGCAGCACCTTATCAATACACTGTACATAAGAAGAAAGGAGGGAGGCAAGAGAGTTCACTTGCTAAAATAATAGAATATTTGTAGTCTCCTTTTCTCTCCCCTCCTGGCTCTCATCTCCTTTTCCCTCTAGCCGTTATAAGGAAACACAAAGAGTCATAAACTGAAAAGATCAATTCTTACAAGAAACTACAAGAATATTTGTCCTTTAAAGAGTTTGTGTATAAAACTCCTCCTCCTCCTCCTGCTGAAAGATCATAAAGACCTACTATTCCAGCACAGATTAAGTTATCATTTTGTGATGTCTGAATTCAGAGTTGCTTCAGGCCCTAGATTCCTTGAAATTCTATATCTTCATGCATGCCAATTTGGCACTGCAGAAGATTTTAGAGAAGCACTCCTGAAGAAAATAACCATAATCAGAAAGTGGCCCATTGTGGGCACAAAGGGACATGACTTGTCTGAAATTGAGCTATATCAGGGTGATATATTAAGAAAAGTTTTCAGTAGTAATGTCTAAAGGAAGATGACATGCTACCCTCAGATGTAAGAGTAGGAGAAACACAGAATAAGAGAATCATAGATTGGTTTGAGTTGGAACGGACCTTTAAGGTCACCTAGTTCCACCCCCCTGCTGTAGGCAGGGACACCTCCCTCTAGTACAGCCCCATCCAGCCTGGCCTTGAGCACCTCCAGGGCAACCTGTCCCAGTGTCTCACCACCCCCGCAGTAAAGAATTGCTTCCTAATATCTAGCCTAAATCTACCCTCTTCCAGTTTAAAACCATTTCCCCTTGTTCTGTTGCTACACGCCCTTATAAAATGTCCCTTCCCTGCTTTCCTGTAGGCACCCCTCAGGTACTCCCAATGCTATTGCTCAAGGTGCTTGAGAACATGCCACAGGGAATCATTTTGGTATCGAAAGCATAAATTGGAAATATAATCTTTTTCATCCATACTTTCTCTACATTCTAACATAATTGAATGTATATCGATAGAATGTCTGGCAGGAGGCATGGAAATGATTTTCTACTCTTCTGTAGAAAGAAATTGCTATAAAGTCAATTAAGAGAAGAACTGGAACTAAAAACAAGCAATTATGGAAGAGGAGATATTTGAATGTAAGAATAAAAAAATCTTCCCCCAAAAGACAAGCAAAGACAGGATAAAAATCTACGTCACTGCAATTGTTAACATTTTCACTCTAAAATTGTTTTCATTTCCAATTGTATTATTCCCTAAAGAAAACAAAGAGGTCAGTTGTAGCAAATTGATGAGAACATACTGTCTTTAATAAAACGTCAAGTCCAAAATTAGGAAAAGCAAAAGTGTAAGATACCTGGACATGTTTCTTCCAAGACAGTTTAGAGTCATACAAGGACATTAAGCCTATTTTCCCATTCCCTTTGCCTTTGCTGTCGTGGCTCTAAACACAATTATCTCCATTCCCATCTTTGCTCTTATGTAGAAAAAGGAAGATGAATATAAAGAGAAATATCAAGAAATGACTTTTCATGAGCCACTACATCTGGGGCTCTGCAAAGTCTGGATTTTGTCATTAGAGCAAGAATGCAAAATATGAAAAGAGAGGAAATCTGCCTCAGCTACTGGAATTAGTCCAGTGGCTAGCTGAGGTAGCAGTCATTGTTTATTTATACTACAGTATCATTCAGCAGGCTTGCTCAGACTGAAGTTTTGTAATCTAATGTGCTATATAAGCACAAAGAAAGGTACCCTCTCCCAGGACAGGAAATGTAAGGCAAAATTAGTGCCCTGAGGATTTGATAACCAGTAAGGCAAAAGAGAAAAATGGGAAGGCAGCAGCTAAAACACGTGCCAAAGAAGGGGCTAGCAGGACTCAAGGCACTATTTCTGCCTAAGATGATAATAACTATTTCTCTTTGACAGCTGATAATGTACATGGGTCTCAGCACACTGGCATTCAGCCTCCTTGTCTGAACAAAAAGAGACTTACACAGTGGGTGAATCTGAGCACAAGAGCTGCAGAGTGTGAAAGCAATGCAGCACTGAACCTGGGGAATAAGGCAGGTTCCAGAAGAGATTGTGTGTGCGTGTGCACACATGCATGGATAAGACAGCTAAGACTGCTGGAGCTGACCAGGACTTCATACCTCTTTTCTTTCTCTACATCTACAAAAGGAAGGACACATTAAAACAGCCTCAGGGTGTGCTACTGTTCAGCTTCCATTTGACCCTACAGTCACCAAGTCTGCACTTAAGCCACCGATCTTTAAATGGAAGCATGAACTGAACCGCAGAACACACGAAAATGGCCCCAAACAACCAGCTCCATCATGGCTGAAGTAGCCATGATGCTACCCATCATTAAATCCCCTTTTTAGGAATATTTATGAAAAGATGAGACAAAATTTCCCACTTAGCTTATTTTTAGCAATGGGCTTTTGAATACTATAAGCAGATAAATGTACAGAGAATAAATGGTCACATTTTGGAAATGATGCTAGATTTCATATGGGCTAACAATTTGCTTGGAAAGTGGCTGATAAAACTCCTAGATGTAGGAAGGGAAATTGTAACTAGTTCCCTACTCAATTATTTTTACTGTCAACACTGCCTCAGATAATATTCATACATTGCCCACTGAACAATTCCAGCTTTCCTTCTCAAAGATAAGCATACCCACAACCAAGATGTTCTCATAAAAGATTAAAATTCCTTCCCATATCAACAACAAATTAGTCATTCATTTTCACAGTATTGCACTCTGGAATCTGAAAAAAAAACCATAAATTATTAAATGTTCTTGTGCTCCATTTACAAAAGCAACTATTTTAGTTAATTACTAATTTGGGCATGGCTTAAAAACTAATCAGAAAATATATTGTAAATGTTAGCACTCAAATATATAAAGTGAGTTCTACCAGGTTTCTGCCAGCTCTACTATCAGAGCTTACCAGGGAAATCTGGTGGAATAATCCTTCAGAGGAATAACTGCTAATGTAAAAAAGAGAGATTTGCAGACTATGCTTGGTAGTATAAAAATGGATCAAGATACTTAAGATACTATTTAAGTTAAATATGGCTTATAACAAAGATTGTGTTTTCTTTCCTCCTATAGCAGAGTTATTTTTATTGGCAGATACAGGAATATGGTTACATGCACTTGTGACTATTTCAGAAACCTGTGTGGTAACCCAATGATAAACTCCAATGAAATCTTATCTATTGACAAGATGAATAATTATGACAAGACACTTGTCAAAGTAACACTTTAACTTCATAACATTCCTGAAAGGGAATTCTTCAGACAGCTCTATCTGTATCACACCCTTTTACCAGCAATGAACCCAGATAAATAAATCACCTACTGGCATAAATAAAAGTACATGCTGGTTCACCTCAGGTGAGGACTGACAAGTAGGCTTCATCAGGACTTGACACAAGGACATCAAATTATGTGATTTGGTTCTTTTGTCCAACTTTCTATTGCAGTGGTGCTCTAAGGAAAAAAATGTCTTTTCACAGAGAGGATACATCCTGCAATTGCAAGTAATGTTCACTGGAATGTATTCCATCCAGAGTTATCATCCAAAGCAGTGGACATGTTAAAAAAAAAAAATACTAGGCAGCAACTTTGTGGCTTGACATGAAAGACTCTTAAAACAATCTGCTCTATGAATTAAACAAATATATTCAAACATCAAAGCAATCCTGGACAGCATGGGTTTTTTTTACGCCACTCTATGCAAAAATATCATTCAGCTACTGTACTGAACTGGGCATCTGTTACTGTACCTCCTGAAGATGAGAAGGCTCTGGTACACAGGCTATGACCAGGTAGGGTGGGCAGAACAGTCTGCAAGCACCATCCCTTGTACTCCCCCACTAATACTGAGGCTTCAGAGTGAATACTGGCAAGGGCAGTGAAATCTATTTCAGAAAACCTCCAAAAATTGCCTCCCTTCAGTTTTTTCTTGCCAAGACTCACTAAGATTCCATGCAGTGCTGATACTGCATGAAATATAGCACTGTGCAGGAAATAGGCTCACCACATTTATGGGAATGACTTAATTATCATTTTAGCTGTTACATTACTATATGGGACTCAGATATACATAAATCAGACATCTATCCAGCCCGTTCTTGCTCCCACTACAAGTGGTGGAAGAAAATCAACTTTGTATCACAGATCTTAGACAGAAATGACATGCTTTATTAAAAATCCAGAGTATGCAACTCTCACTATGAAAGAACTCCTAACCCACAGTGTATCTGTAGGCTCCTTGATTTTTCTTTTACAGGTTTTTCTTTTCAGCTCACTACTCTGCAGTACAAGAACTAAAATGTTAATTTAAATATTCCCTGAATCATTTTGCAAACCAAGAGCAAACATGGGAAAAAGAAAGAAAGGAGAGGAGAGGGGAGGATAGGAGAGGAGAGGAGAGGAGTGGAGAGGAGAGGAGAGGAGAGGAGAGGAAAGGAAAGGAAAGGAAAGGAAAGGAAGGAAGGAAGGAAGGAAGGAAGGAAGGAAGGAAGGAAGGAAG